>NC_134402.1:157142022-157442022 GCF_038048845.1 Mixophyes fleayi
GAATGGAGAGAGATGCATCTGGCATTGTACCTGCTTCAGGAGCATTCCATCAACATGTGCCTGCTGGCTATATGGACTTTCCAAAAGTTGGGGTAATAGTCTTAAAACTTTTTGTACAATGTGTAATTAATGTGTTTTCTATCAAATACAAATGAGAAAATAAACAGATCTTTTCATTGTTGCATTTTTATGTGTCCTAAATAAAATGATAAACTTTGTTTTGCAGGGCATGCCGTTCTCTATGTATGGAAATGCAATGATTCCTCCCGTAGCTCCAATGCCAGATGGTACTGGTGGACCAATTTACAATGGACCTCATGCTGCTGATCCATCTTGGAATTCACTCATAAAGATGGTTTCAAACTCCACAGAGAATGGGCCTCAAACAGTAAGTTTTGGGGTTACAACTTTGTTACTATGGTTCTCGTTGATTGGTAATGTATGCATTACATGGAGGGACCACTTGCATACTTTTTGGGTAAGGTTCTTGCTTCAAATAACAAGTTTGTTCTATGATTTATGCTGCAAGTTTAATTTCCACACTTGCAAATAGAGAACACTCAAACCTTTTCCATAAACTATGATTGAGGAAGCTTAAACAATAATGTGGCCTTCATGTAAACAAGGAGGAAAAATGTCCATAAATGCACATAAGCGTCTTCTGTAAAACTAGAAACCTAGAGATTGTTGCCTATTGAAAAACAATAGTTCACTTAAAAAAAATAATAAAAAAAAAATAGATGTAGCAGTCCATAGTGCATTAAAAGGTACGTAACTCATCACTAAAAATTGTTTGATATGGTCTGACCTACTTAAACTGCAGACTAAATACTTGAGCATGTGACAAATCTAATGTGTATTCTGAATGTCTTTTTAGTTTTAATAAACATGTGAAAACGCATCCTGGATCAGTTTAACAGAGGGCATAAAATAAAGCATGATGGTAGATTCATTGCTCAGAAGAGCTATATTTAATAGTAAAGTGGTAAATCTTTTCAAGCATCATCTAGTTGTATGTAACTTGCATATTTTTACTACCTAGTAACACATTCATATTTTCTGCAGGTATGGACTGGAACCTGGAACCCTCACATGAACAGTGTACACATGAACCAAATGGGTTGATTTGGATTATATCTCTAGCATGGAAAATCTTTCAGCGAGTAGGGGAAAAAAACACAATACTTCATCCCACAGAAGCAAAAAGAAATGACATACACCCAGATCATTCTACTGATGTGCTTGACTGAAGTGTGTAGGCTTTTTGCAGATGAATTTACTAACTGACCTTTTTCTGTGACTGTTGTGATCGCCCGATTCCCATCACCATAAATCTCACTATAGTTAGCCATCTCCCACTTATTTTATTTTTCCTTTTACCTTTTGGTTACCCCAAACCCCCCACCCCCCTTTTTTTTTTTCTTCTTCTTTTTTTTCTTCTTTTGGACGTAAATTTATTTGTCCTTGAAGCTGTTTGGCTGGTTGGTTTTAGTACTGTAAACTGCTTCTGAGCAAACACAGAAAAAATTAGCAAAATTATGTAACTGATTCTGAAGTTTTAGAATGGCAAATAAATGTACAATTGTTTACATAACAGAAATGGCTAAGCAGAGAATTCACTATGTCAGCATAGAAGCTCTACATTATGTAGACTTAAATTAATGTGAGATGTACCTTCATATTCAGAAATCTGGATGTTTCCTTCATACATTAAACTATTAATAAGCATAACTTTTCTGTGTGTAATTTCAAAATGTTCTTGCTGTGTTTTTGGTTTTTGTTTTTTTTGAAAAAAAATATTATATTGAATCTTACAAGTCAACATAATACCTACCAAACAATATATATTAATAGAAGGCATTGACAATAAGAGAGAACATTAAAGAAGGTTCAAATTTGTTGTAAGCAGGTAGGCATTTATGAGGCAGTGGTCAAAGTGGAAATATAAGTGGGGGTATGGAATTTATTTATTTTTTATTATTTTTGACTGGACTACACATGAAAGATACTAAATGATGCAAAGCTACCCTCTCTATGTACCCTACCTTTTACATGTCCCTTCACATCTTATGTCTCTCCCTCATGTGCCCTGTGTTCCTACATTCTCATATCTCCCTTTTCACTAAACCAGTGGCTATTGCTCCTTCAATTAACAATATTATACAAGCCATAATATCCCTGCTAAATCTTCTGTCCAATGTAATAAGAGGCCAAAGAGGATCCAAAATGCTCACTGCCTAGTGCATCTGTGCTAATATTCCTCTGATACAGTGCAGAGGGCTCACTGGGACTTGGGAACCTCTGAATATCCTGAATGGATGTAGGGCAATGTTGGGTCAGGGAAAATTATTTAATACAGACTGGAAATATATATTCAGTAAAGTCATGATCACTCTGGCATAGTGCTCTGGAAGCCAACTCATAATTAAAATGATCATTACCTGTACTTGATGTAGCAAGAGTATTCTTTTGCATCACATGTGTTGTGAAATTGCTTGCAGTTAAGGACTGTTTTATAAGTAATCTCCATTGTGCCTTATGAAAGAACTTGACATTAAGAGTTAAATATATCACAATGTTTTCCCCCACATCATTCATTACACTATACTAAACTTGTTACTAAATATTTTGTTCTTACCGGTCATATTAGACTGCATCAGTAAAGGACACTTACTACTATTTCTGCTCTCACTTTTCTAGCTTTTCATGTTACAAATTAGCCGTCTGGATGAATCGCAAAGAAGGAACACGTCTCCTTAATCATTGTAAAATGTCACTGACAATTCGACTTAGTTACTAGAGATAATACTGAAGATAACACTGATTTAATTACTATGAGGTATCACAAGTTCACAACTGCTGTATAGCACGTCTCATTCAAACGGCACAAGCTGACTCTACTTACATCATCAATCGCTGAATCTGTGACAGCATGGAGATTGAAGGTATCTCTCGCTCCGTGTACATTAGTCTCCTCTCATAGGATGTTCTGTGAAGGCAGATGACGATTCAGTAATCTACGCTGGCCCCCCTTTACAGAAAAGTAACCGCATTAATCTCATTCTCACATGTATGTTATGGAGTTCGGTCCTAATATCACTGCATGGATATACTAGATCACTATTAACACAATGACACTATACTACACTGTATACTCCTGTCTGATTGCGGAAGCTATCCTCTGTATATTCTCCATACAGAGTAGCTGGCTTTGTATGTGAGCTAAGGCTAGTGTGAGACTGCTTAGTCTATTCAGAGTTTCATTCATTTTATGTAATAATCAGGATTAATATTGTACTGAACTGGATCAATATCACGCACTAGATTTCCTACAACATTTATGTCAAGAAGGGAGACTGAGTGTCGAGATAGCATAGACTGACCGCTAAGGCTCCTTACATGGAATGCTTTCAATAGAACAGTAGCTCTGGCAGCTGTGAAGAGGAGGTCCCTAAAATTCTTTTGTGTTCACACTGATGATTTGGTTCTTGCAGATGTAAGCTGGCAGAGATGGAAACATCCTTACTTGTTCCCTTCTGTCACTTGTATTAAAAGTAATTTTATTGCTTTCCAATAAGCATTGTCTAAGCGATTTCTTGCGTTTTCAAAGCACAAACAATTTATTAGATGCAAAAGGTTTAGCAGTTCAATACATAATTATAATACAGTACAGCCGCGCCCAATGTGCTCGCTGCGCTCCGCCGGTACCAGCTACAGTACTTCACTCCAGAAGACTGTGGTCAGAGAGTGACTGCAGCTGGTCCCAGCAAAGCTGTATTATATACACTTAGTGTTACAGAGAAAACCATACAGATGTGGCTTGCTTCTGTAGGTCTATGCTTCAGGAGGGTCCAGTGTAATGCAGGTCATAGGCCAGTTCAAACTACCCCCTCCAAGGGTGAGGGTCAACATTCCAGATTCTCCGCCCAGAAACAAGTTTTAAGCTAGTCTATTCACAATACACAGTCCGTAACATTTTAAACATTTATTCCCTAACATCGCTAACTAGAGTATGCAATGTGCGATCCCTTTGGCGAATGAACCGGACGATTGCGGTCACATTAAAATGATACTAAACATGACCTGTTTCCTGTAACCTGAACCTTAAATATCACTAAAGTGTGTGTGTATGTGTAATATATATATATATATATATATATATATATATATATATATATATATATATTTATATTTAAGGTTATATATACAACTATAAACTAAATACCATCTGCTCTGGAATCGCTGTGGAATGTAACCATTATAAATATGAAATATATAAATGAGTGCGAGTGTATGTGTGCGTATTTTATTGTGACGTATTGATCGCAAGCGCATGGTAAAACAATATTAACAAATATACTTTTCGTTCATCCAATTATGACTGACCGTTCCACCCTTTGATAGTACAATAAACTATCACCTTAAAGATTTTATATGCAGGACCTCAGTACCATGTTTCATTGCTCTGTAATCTAAGTCCCTCTTGGTGTATGACCACGTCGTCTATAGATTTCAGGTTACCATAAGAAAGTCTTAATCCTAGAAACAATTTTTACTTTTACTTTTACTATAGACCGTATACCTCTGGAGCTTGGAGATAACATTTTGTATGCCCTTCAATGGTGCAATAAAAACATGTAATGCATTATTTGGAATGGTACAGGGTACGATAGAACATGTATTGACAATATAGAATATTCTAGAGTTCTAACAGGTTCATCAGTACAACGCATGTCTTTAAGCTCAGACAACATTTAAACACTTCATATTCACCAATAACATCAACCTGAGTTAAAATATACATTCCAATAATATCAACATTTCCTTTCTTCAACACTTGTGGGGCGGGCTATTGTCTGTCTGTTCTTCCCAGTCTTCCAATACTTAAGTTTCTTTGTATGTGAAACAGTGATCGGTTTGCCAAATATTGGGTGACTCCAAACTAAGGGACCTAGCTGTCTTACATTTCCCCTAGTGACCTCCCACCCCATAATTCGGCTACCTCAGGAATATTTAGTGGAAAGAGAACTAGTCCTACTCGATATAATCACTGAGGCACGTGAGAGCACACCCAGCACTGTTTGGTCTACAACCTTACCCACCCAAGAATGATAATCATTCTCAAGGATGTCTGCTCAAGTCCAAATATTACTGGACTGGCATCACTGGATATACCTCTCTTCAACTATGGGGTCAACATACTTACGGACACAGTACTCAGACAATAGCCCCTCGCACTTTCTCCAAGGTTTCCAAATTTTTCTTTAACCCTGAATTGAATAGAGTAATTGGCTGGACCGATTGTGCTACCAACTTCTCCTTCATCCCCAACTCCTCAATATCACTGCCTGAACCAGCCTCTGTCATCTATCTACCATCGAAAGAATTGACTGTCCTGAAAATAGAATGAGATGAGAGAACCACAAAACAGGAAAAACTACCCATTCATGCTGGACAACTGTCTTTGCAAAGTCCTTGGCTCAGGTGTTACTAACTGCAATCGGGGCCTCCCAGAACAGATTCACGAGTATAATTGGAACCGTCTGGGTGTTGGCTCCTCTGCAGTGAATGGAATGGGTATTAGTGTCTCTCTGCTACCCCTATAGATGTGATGCTGGAAGTCAACACTTGGTACCTGTCTGTCAAATAACCTGAGCATAGGGAATTACAGTTCCACAACTTACTCTCCTGGTCCAACATCCTGAAAGTTAGTGTAGCTTTTCAGGAGAGTGTTTTGAACGTTCTCGGTTGCTGTCTCACTATTTACCTCTCCTCTCAAGGTCTAGACTAGTCTCTCAGTTACAAACTCATCACAAGAAAAGTAAAAAACATTTTAAAAGACAACAGGTTAAGAGGCAGCTCAGGTGTAAAATTGATAGTGGGGAGGACTAGTGGCCAAAGCTACCAGCCACTTCAATCAAGTTTCAACCCTTATTCTATTCAATTCGTTCTAGCTAGTACCGTTACTTTATTTTCACACTGGTTTGTGGCTAATCAAAAAGTATGTAATTTGTTACCACTGCTCATACATTATACATTTCTTATCAATAACATAAATACCCCTATCACTTTTTTTTTTTTATAACTCTAGGGTTACCACAATGAATAACAAAAGCCCTACGTATGACACAGTAATAAATTAGAAACATTTCAATACACCTTTACCCAAATATATTTCATCAATACACCAGTGCATACTTGAGGATCCTGCAAGATGGTAATTGGATGACGTGGATTTGTTTTACCTGGAGAAATTTTTCAGGTAACACAAATAATCATATATTAACTAATGTGTGTGTGTGTATACACAGTTTAAAACAATACAACGAAAAACAAAACGACATAGATTTGTCAGCTGTCATACAAAACCCTGCTGTCTATTTGACAGTTATGTCCGCCCTGGTGTGATAGCCATGTACAGTCTTGTGTGTAAGTGTGGACTTTACTAGCAGCTACTTCAGGTGGTAACTGTGTCACTGTCACAAGTCCTCCATGTAATGTCCTACTTATGTACTACCATTGCTATATAAATAGTTTTTCAGTTGCCTCAACGTCGCCCCCTAGACTAGAGAAATGCTGAAGACCAATGTATATCAATTGATTTTCCCTCTGCCAACTCACATGCCATTTTCAATCCCACAAGTTCAGCTACTTGGCTAAGTGAGAAGGGCAAAGGGGTCTATCTCTATAACACTTTCTTCAAATATCTGGTTTTGTTCGGATCACCTGCCAGTCACACCCCTTCTTCAGCAAACAATCTGTCCACGCTGCTTTAAGTCTAGTGGAGAAAGCGCAACAATTACTGGAGTGTAATAATCCGTAGGGGAAGGAAGGGGGGTGTCCGAGGTGACGGGCAGAAGTAGAGACCGAGCACTCTACTCCTATTGTCGACACCTCGATTTGCTCTGGGCCAGGGCGCAGGGCTACAGATATGACTTTCAAAATATGGGGTAGAAATTCTCCCCTATACTTTGCAAGTTAAATATAGAGCATGAGGTGGCAAATAGTATTTTTTCTATGGTATAAAAATAACTATTTGCCACATCATACTCTATATTTGATTTGCAAACTATATGGGAGAAAAATGACTATTATTTGGCACTTCATGCTCTATTTTTGATTTAAAAGCTATGGTGGACAAAATCTATATTTAAGTTGCTGCAAGTCAAATATAAAGCATGAGGTGCCAATAAAATAATTTTTTTTTCCAACATAGAATTTAAATCACAGATAGAGCATGAGATGCCAAATAATAATCCATCCCCACCCCCAACATTTTGTTCCCTCACCACTTTAGATTGGGCTTTGGGTACCCCTTTTCTTAAAAAAAACCCCATTAATAATAATAATACAAAAAAAAAATTGTATACACTCACTGTTTTTCTTCTGAAGGCTGGTCAGCAGATGCAGAGGGGCTCTTCAGATTTCTTCAATGGCTGCCCACCGCTCCTCGGCTTCTTCACAACAAAGGAGGGGGTGGAGCGGAGCGGTGCATTCTGGAAGGGGAGGGGGGTGTCTGGAAATAAGTTTATTCACACTGTCTGTCACTGACAGACAGTGTGAGACTATTGCAGCACTGAGGCGCCGCCGGACAGTGAGTCTGTCAGTGATCAAGTGTGAGATGCGCCGGGCGGCCTGGGCGCATCTGATAGAATGAAGAAGAGGATGGCGGCGGACACTACAAAACGGCAGCAGCGCCCCGCTAGTGCTGCAGCACTTCTGTCCTAAGCCGCTGACTAGATTAGAAAATCTAGTCGGCAGTGCCCTGCAGGTCCCGGCGCCTTAGGCAACTGCCTAAGGTTGCCTAATGGGAGTGCTGGGCCTGGTGGCTGCAGAAAGGGACACAGGAGTCTGATCACTGCCACTCTTGTCTGCAGGTATACAGCGGCAGGTGAGTAAACTCCAGCAAGAAGCACCTTATACAGGGGTGAGGTAGGATCTCCCAGTCCAGTATCTGAATTTCTGGCCAGTGCCGTCAGTGGGGGCTGGTCTTAGGTTGGGCAACCATGGAGACGGAAAGCTGCGAAACAGCGAACTGCAGGCGGACAAGAGTGAGGTACACTTCTCCAGGTATTGGTATCGGACCTGCAGGCGTGGGGTGAGTGCAAGATGAAATACTGCCGGGGCCTGAATGTAGTAGGCCAGTGCCTGGTTTCTGGCTAAAACAGGATCCTCAGACTTGGGAGAGGGTTTAAATTTACCCCAGGAGTTAACTGGAGCTTCTGCTGGCTCAGACAACTGGGTCAGCGTGAAACAATCAGGGCGGCACAAGCAAATTTCAGTCTGTTAGCAGTAGCTACAGTGCCATGTGACCTCTTAAGATGGCTACACGGTGGCGGCACTCACCTGAGTCTGCGTGATGCATATGTGACACAGGGTCAACCACAAAGACAACCACCTGGTCTGTCTAAAATGATTAAATACTTCCCTATCTATGCCACACACTAGCTTTGCGATACTAATTACCACCACCAAGGTTGTTTCAGGTAAGAGCTGACACTCTTATTTAGGAAGCCTTCGGTTCTCCCTAGCATCAATCCAACACAATTTACTTTAATCAGAGTTCACTTAAACCACAAGGTTTGCACAGTTTCAATTAGGTAGCGTCTGGACCAAACTGTCGCGTGAATTCATAAGAACACAGAGACTATAACTTATTAAGTGTAATTTAATATGGAAGATACATCCACAATGCTTAAGATAAAAAGATAATAAAATGACATACAAATATAGTGCAATTGTTTCTCATAAAATAAAAAGGATAAAACACAGAATTGATATCTCACTTAGAATCAAGTTTGTGGTGCCGGGAGGAGCAGAACAAATGGGACTTCTTCAATTAAATGACTCCCTCAGAAGAACGGTGGCGTAGTGGTAGCACTTCTGCCTCACAGCACTGGGGTCATGAGTTCAATTCCTGACCATGGCCTTATCTGTGTGGAGTTTGTATGTTCTCCCTGTGTTTGCGTGGGTTTCCTCCAGGTGCTCCGGTTTCCTCCCACACTCCAAAAACATACTAGTAGGTTAATTGGCTGCTATCAAAAAAATTACCCTAGTCTCTGCCTGTCTGTATGAGTCTGTCTGTGAGTGTGTGTCTATATTAGGGAATTTAGACTATAAGCTCCAATGGGGCAGGGACAGATGTGAATGAGTTCTCTGTACAGCGCTGCGGAATCAGTGGCGCTATATAAATTGATGATGATGATGGCTACAAAGTCATGCCCCCTATTCTTCCACAATTAATTCACTTAACTGTTACCCAATTCATGCTCATTTATTTGTCATTCAAGAATATGCCATAAATACTTTATTTTGGATTTCTCAGATCAAAAACTTGTTGCGGGAATTATAGAGTCTCAAAAATAGATATAAATGAAGGATAGAGTGTTGTTGCATGAGCACTTGTTTGTTTTTTTTGTTTGTTTTTTTTTTTAATCTATTTTCTACTGGTCCAGATGTCCCCAGTTTTGAAGTGGATAGACATAGAGCATACTGTAGGCAACCAGATCACTATAGTTCTCATGGCAGTATATATTATTTTAGGCGAGTGTGTGGTGTCCCCTCTCGGCACTGATTCTACTTAGTCTGGGACGGGAGATCTAGTTTTGAAAATCTTCTCAAACTTACACGGATATTACATCAGGGTTTAGTGCTACCTCCAAGACTGGCTTTGTGCCAACTTGTTCTGAGGGAGAAACCATGCAATGCTGAGAGCTGGGGATAACTAATGTCTTCTACAGAAAACTACACTAGACAACCAGGTATATACCCATTTTTCTTGCATTACATTTATATGGTGCAGCATGGAGCACAGTAAATAAATAAGTAGCACATTGTGTGAGTTGGCAAAAGGGGGAATCCATCTACAGGATCTGTATTTTTGAAACGCTGATATTCACTCAAAGGACATATACACACGCTGCACAACACACTATTGTGTGATAAGGAGATGAAGAGGGTTGTAAATTAATTCAAACCATTTTAGCTCTGTTTTACTTACCTTGTTCTAGGATAGCAAAGACTGATCAGCTTGAAATCCTACACAAAAGTTAGGGAGGGCATGCTCTGCCCAAGCATCATATGATTGAGGCCCAAGTTCAGCAGCATATATTTGACTTGTCCCAAAGTAATAGTTACTGAGGATTGATTATGTGCAGAGTGGAAAAGCAAATTACATCAAAGGTCTTGATTGTCAGTCAAAACTAGTTTGGAGGTTTAGTGCAATAAAGTTTCAGAAAGTTTTAGCAAGACAATTTTTAAAGCCACTATCTGAAATGATCTGTCAGCCAAACCATGACAAATTTGCTCAGATCTGCTATGGACAGAAAAATTGCAATTAGTGGACATAGATGCAAAAAACATAAATGTTCTGTACAACAAAATGACCAGATATGCTTAGGTTCCTGTGACAATCCCCAATTTAAGAGAGCTTTTCCCAGCAGATACAAGTTAACTGTTTTAGAATATTGAAAGACCAGAGGTTCCGTTATTAAAAGTACAGAGGGATTCATCAGAGAGCAATATGACATAGTGACCACATGCTAAGTGGGCTAAGTGGGACAGTTCAGACAGTTAACTTTAAGAGTAAGGGGGTTGGTGATCCAAGGTGTTATGCAATAGGAAATTGGTATGGTGACTCCCAAGGAGGGAGGGGGATAGAGTGTGGGCATTAGGTGAAGGCAAACTGAATAGTGTAGTGAACAGTTGGTGTCATATGTAGACCAGCTTCAGGGGGAAGAGCTTGGTCTCTGCAAAAAAGGGAAGGTGCCAGACATACATTTTCTTTGAGGACGTGGTTGCTTTAGTAGAGCCATGAAACAGGGTATGTTTGCAATGACTTGTAGGTTATAGAGCTGTTAAAATGTTAAAAATTTGTGTGTGAGGGAAGATGCATGAAGTGTAACATTCATCATCATCATCACCATGTATTTATATAGCGCCACTGATTCAGCAGCGCTGTACAGAGAACTCATTCACATCAGTCCCTGCTCCATTGGAGCTTACAGTCTAAATTTCCTAACATACACACAGACAGAGAGAGAAACATTCAATTAACATTAAAAATGAACCACATATACACCTGAAACAAGATGGATATTTTCACCCACAATAAGTAATAACAGTAAAGCATTGAAGATCATACAATAACTTACAGGAAAAAACATGTTAGAAATATTCAACTTTAAAACAAACATCATTGTAATCACAGAACCTGAAATAATTGTTACAACATTAGGCTTTCTTTTATTGGAGTATTTGATTATAGATTTGAAATTGAGTAATAGTCATAGTATGTCTCCGTCTTCCCTTCTGATAAAGCATCATAGATTAGGTTTCGTTGACTAGTCCTGGAGGGAAGAAAGTAGTTAGGCTTTTTGCCACTCTAGAGCAGGAGATAGCATTCTTGTATTCGACGAAGAAGGGTGGAAAGCTGCTGGTAGTTCTTTTATAATGTCAAACTTTTTCTGAAGTTGGCACCTTGTTCTGGGGTTTTGATGGAGTGGTCTCAGTATCCTCATGTATAAGTTGAAAGGTAAAGCCCCATTTATATTTGATGGAATGATTTTGTAGAGCTTTTATTATATTAGGACTATTCTCTTTTTGAGAGTAGTTAGTGCCAATTCTTGACAGACTTGTACATGCGACCCTGTGTATGGAAATGCAGGGACGTTTCTACTAGAGATGCTCACTGAACCACGTGAAGTGGTTTTGGTTTTGGATCTGGATTAGCTTCGTGTTTTAGGTTTGGCAAAACCACCCTCATGTGTTTTGGTTTTGGATTTGTATTTATTTTGAAAAAATGCTAATATATGCTAAAATTACATAATTTGGTTCTTTTGTTTTTGATCCTACATTATTATTAACCTCAATAACACTAATTTCAAGTAATTTGCAGTCAATTTTGACCACCTCACAGGTCACAATATTATTTTCATACACTTTCAAACAAAGATTGCAGCAGTTCTTTCCAGTGATAAGAAAAAAGCATTGTCATGCCTGGGCATAAGACCAAAAATCCACCTCTTATGTGTGCAATTATTTTTACACAAATCCTGACAAGAGTTGTCTAGCCATTTGTAACGTTTGTAAAGCCACACTCAGTAGAGGTAGGGACCTTAACCATCTAGGATCCTCATCCATGTTACGGCATTTGAAGCAAGTTCATAGAAAGCCGTTGGGAAAATCAGAAACTTATGTTAAAAAAATAACAACAAGCAGTCCAGCATCTACCTTCTCTCATCTAGGTCCTAGCACCTGCAATCTACACCCCCAACACCTTCATCATCAATATCACCACAAGTGATGGGAGTTAGTCCTGCATCCAAGTTGCTAAGGCTAGATGACTCCTCCACTAGCCATGATTCCTCTGAAGAATTATTGAGCGCTAGTCCCGCTGCTGCTGCTGCTGCTGCTGCTGCTGCTGGTGGGGGAGGATCTTCAACCCAGAAGAAGACTACTAGCAGTTAACAACAATTGACTGTCAAACAATCCTTTGGTAGAGGAAGAAAGTAATAAAGCTGTCATCCAGTTGCACAGCGGATCACAGACGCCATGGGGACTATGCTAGTATTAGATCTGCGTCCAATATCCACTATTAATGCAGCTAGTTTTAGACAATTACTTGAGGTCTTGTGTCCTCATTACCAAATTCCATCATGACACCATTTTACTAGAAAAGCTATTCCCTTACCTCTACCAGAAGGTTCGTAAAAATGTAATTATTGGGCTACAAAACGCCATTCTACCCACTGTACACTTAGCCATAGATATGCTGAGAATATATGTCATCTGACCACTATTTAGTGTTCCTTTTCAAATAACTTGGTGTATTTGGTGCTTACAGCCCTTGAAAAGTGCCTCACACAGCTCATCTTCATTGGTCACCATTGCTACAGTTTCTCTGATGTAATGCTATAATAATAGTCCTTGACCGGACGGCCATCTCTCACATTCCCATAGGATAAGACGCAGCAGTTTTTCTTCCCTCCCATCTCCTTTCCCCCCTTTCTCCTGCCTCACTACCTTGTGCAAAAGCTACATTCTCTGCGGTTCAAAGAACTACGTCACAAAAAAATAAGAAACCGCTTCAAACTGCCATCTCCAACTTCTTCAGCTCAAAAAGTAAACCTGCTTCTCAGACCTGAGACTCCAGACCCGTCATCTTCCACAGATATGAAACTTGATCCGCAAATACAAGTAATCATGGCCAATCTAATTGAAGGTGTCAAAGTTACATTTCAACAGGAAATCACCAAAGCAGTCAACAATTTCAAATCCAAAATTGTGTCTTTAGGCAATAGAACGGACACCATAGAATCCAAAACAGATGAATTATGTCGCTCCCACGGCGCCCATAATAAAGAAATATCCCGTCTTCGCGATGACCTTGAGTCTATAAAAGAAAAGCAGGAAGACTCAGAAAACAGCTCTAGACAAAGCAATTCAAACTAGAACAAGAAGCAAAAGAGAGTATGTATAGAGGGGCACTCTAGGGGTTATATTGGTAATATGAGCAATCAAAACGAAAAAAAATTTCTTTATAATAACCCCTAGAGTGCCCCTCTATACATACTCTCTTTTGCTTCTTGTTCTAGTTTGAAATGTTACAATATGTGAGGGTGCACCAAAATTCAGAGGTGTATTTAATGGGTTATACCTATCTTTAATTCACAATATCTCTGTAAGGGTTCTCCCAGTGCGGTCTACAACCTTTTAGCTCTAGACAAAGCAATATCTGGATACGAAATGTTTCAGAAGTTATTTCCTCGTCTGAGTTGCCTACATTTCTAAAAGACTTATTTGTTCATATACTCCCGGCCCTCTGAGATGCAGAATGCCTCATGGACTGAGCACACAGAACTCTTAGAGCTCGGCCAGCTTCTGATCAACCCCACGTGACATCATTGTACGTCTTCACTACTTCCGTACTAGGGAGCGGATTCTCATGGCTACTAGAGATAGCTCTACCATCGTCTTTCGCAAAATGGATATACAACTGTTCCAAGACCTGGCGCCTTCCATCATCCAGAAATGTAGAGACTTACAACCAAGGGGGCTTCCCTTTCCAGTTACAGGTCTTTGCCTCTAATGGCTCACATTTCGTTTAAAACTTTGACCCAAGGCAAGACCTATTGGAAAAATGGGATATCCTCCCTACGGCATCTTCATCCCAATCTGGCTCTCCAAAGCCCCAGAGAACAGCTCCTCCAAACTCTGAATGGTCCAGGATCTCTCGTCGACGAGCTAAGGATAATGCCCCTCCATGACTTAAATGGGACTCTGTTAATATAATTTATTTTCCTTTTGGTAGGGATGATCTTTTTCTGTCTTCCTCTTTACAGGTTGACACCCACCATGGATGACGGATATCTTCAGATAAATCTCCTGTCTCGTTTGAACTCACCTACGGTTTGAGGCTGTTTTTTGTTTGTTCTCTGATTTTGGATTGATGTTTTCTGATTTTTTTTTCTCTAGTTCTGATACACCTAGCTCTTTCGTCAATATTATATAATCCAATATTATAAAATGTCAATGTTTATGTACCACTGTACACCTCGTTTTAATAATTGATCTGTGCACAATTATTCCCTCTCTTCGTCCTCGTCTCTCTGCTCTTTCTTCCTCTCAAAGCACCCTCTTATACTTCTCACCCCACTTCCCCATTCCCTTAATACTCTGCTCCTTCTATTTGTAACCTTCCTCCCATACTTGCCTTTATTCCTTTCCCTACGTTCCCCTCCTCCTTTCCTGCTCTTAAGATACTATTTGTATTGACTATATATCCTATGACCAATTGACCGTGTGTTGTTCATAGTGTCTTACGTTGGTCATTCCACGATACCTCTTGGTGGTTTTTATTTTTTTTATTTTTATCATAACATGTTGAAGTTTATATGCTGATGATTCTACATTACAAAAAGCTATTTGTTCACATATGCCCTTACCTTTCTGTTCTCTTATTGCCTTGGGAAGGCTTCCAGCTTTCTTCCTCTTCTTCCTCTCCTCTCCCCCGCCCCCAGCCCTTTCCCTTCCTCTTCACTTTCCCCTGCCTATTCCCTCTCTCTTGTCTCCCCCCTTTCTCCTTGCTCTACATGTATACCTAGTTATGTTAGTTATATTTATAATTTGCTATTCATTTTAAGTTTATCAAACTGTTGCGTATTACCTGTGTTATCTTATCTTACTCATATTATACTGTTATGCCTGGCCGTCGGTCCTGACTCCCCGCTAAGTCAGACCCTAGGCCTGCCCCCAAGCACCCTTCTAGTTTGTTACTTGTTATTAAGTGTTTTCTACATTGTACTTCTGAACCCCTTCTGGGTTCCCATGCTTAAGGGTTTTTGCCCAATTGGGCTTCCCTTTCCCTCTTTCCCTCCCTATACCCAACGTGGCTTCTTTCACTTCTCTCTCTTCCTCTACTCCTATTCTACTGGAAAGACTATCTACCTCTCTCAATATTTTTTGCCCATATTTTGTATCCTGAGACAGATCGCATTCTGTTCAAATGGCGGTGAAATTCCTCTCTTTTAACGTGAATGGGCTTAACTCCCCTCGCAAACGCACTATAGTCTTGGGAGCCTGTAGGAGAGAAAAGTCGGACATAGTCTTCTTACAAGAGACCCACCTCACAGGTACTCATTCTCAACTCCAAGGTAAACAATTTTCACAGTCCTTTTTCGCATCTGCCAATTGCAAAAAAAGAGGAGTTGTGATACTCTTTTATAGTAAGGTTCCTTTCTCCCATACTTCCACATATGAGCACCCAGAGTAGAGTTTTAGTTTCTGGCACTCTCCGCTCTAATCCAATCTCTCTGGTATCTGTCTACGCCCCTAACCAAGGACAAAGTTCCTTTTTCACTACTCTATTTAAACATATGGAGAGGCTACCACTAGGACACCTGATAATAGGCGGAGACTTTAATGCAGTCCTTGATCCGTCCTTAGATAAATCTTCTTCTTCCTCCTCTTCAAAAATACACCCCTCCTCCCTTAAAGATTTGCTGACTCTAGCCTCCCTACTCAAACAATATAACCTTCACGACTCCTGGCACCTCAAAAATTCAACGGCTAGGGACTATACTCATTTCTCAGCACCCCATCAGATATACTTCTGTATTGACATGCTCTATGTTTCACTATCTCACACATCCCACACAACCCAGGTGGGCATTACTCCATTTTCATGGGCTGACCATGCGGGAGTATACATATTATTGGATCTTATCTACCAACCTCCTAGCTTTAGACGATGGCGCTTGGACAATTCGATTCTCCTGAATGACTCTGCCACATTATCCATTCACACATCTATCACTAACTAATTTTTGGAGAATTCGTCCCCTTCTATGCCGCCCGGAGTTGTTTGGGAAGCTCACAAAGCCACGATTCGTGGACCACTGATTAGTACATCTGCTGCAGCTAGAAAGAGGTCAGCAGCAGAGATCTCCTCGTTAGAACAACAAATTTCCACCTTGGTCACCCAGCACAAGCTCCGCCTGGACCCTAGTCTGTTGGCACAAATAGACTCTCTGAAGGGCCAATTGAATACCCTACTTTCCCGGAAGGCGGCTTGTATAATGCAAAAACTTCAACAGCGCTTTTACGATAAGCGGATTCTGTGCTGGCTGGCAAATTATGGAAAAAACAGGCAACAGGTTTTATCGATAAGCTTCATAAAACAGCTCAGGATCCTATTACATATGACACTTCTTCTTTTTCGAGAATATTTTTCATCCATCTATAATCTTCCGGGGCCCCCGTCACGTGTGGACCTTCTAGAGCAGAACTTGGGCACATACCTAGCCAATACCCCACTCCCCAAACTCACCTCAGCCCAACTTTCCCACCTGAACTCTGATATTACACAAAACAAACTCCTGGCAGCCATCAAATTTCTTAAAACTTCTTCAGCCCCAGGACCAGACGGTTTCACCGCACAGTACTATAAAAAGTTTGCGCAGGTTCTTCTTCCATTTGACTTCTCTGTTTAATCACATTCTAGAAGGCGCCTCCTTTGATCCCTTCACCACCCAAGCTAATATCGTAGTGATCCCAAAACCAGGAAGGACCACATCTTATGCACCAGTTACAGACCTATATCGTCAAAATATAGGCCAATAGATTAAACCCGCTCCTGCCTTCCCTTATTCATTCTGATCAGGTCGGTTTCATACCTGGAAGACAAGCCCCGGACAATACCAGGAGGACCATCGACTTGATCCACTCTATCCATGTTGGTAAAATTTCCTCCCTGATTTTGGCTTTAGATCCTGAAAAAGCGTTTCAATATATCTCCTGATCATTTATGGGTGGAGTTCTTGAGTCGATAGGCTTCTCTGGTAGATTTCAGAGTGGCATATTCCCATTCGGCCACTGTCTCAGCTAATGGCATTACATCAGCTCCATTCGGAATCTCAAATGGTACGCGTCAGGGGTGCCCCCTTTCACAAATCATTTTTGCCCTCATGATAGAACCATTGGCTACCAGGATTCATGCTAATTAACAGATTTCGGGTTTTTATTAAAGTGGGCCCTATGGAACACAAGTTGGCTCTTTACGCTGACGACGTTTTACTCACTTTGGCCAACCCGACCACTTCTCTGCCATCTCTTTTGTCTGAACTTGATCTATATGTTTTTTTCTCTGGTTATAAGATCAATGCAGACAAAACGGAGGTCCTAGGTTTCTATATACCCGGACCTGAAAAGCTTTGTCTGGAACAAATTTTTCCTTTAAATGGCATCTCTAAAAGATAAAATATCTTGGAGTCTATATTACTAAACAATACCATAAATTCTTTCAAGCCAACTTTCCCTGCCTGCTTACTCATGCGAAGTCCGACCTAAACACATGGTCCCGTTGCTTGATTTCATGGATAGGTCGCATTAACACTATCAAGATGAACATTCTCCCTATATTTCTCTATTTATTCCAGACCCTTCCTATCTTCAGCCCTCCCTACGTGTTTAAATTTCTCCAATTCGTAACCTCCCAATTTATCTGGTCGGGTAGACGTCCTCGAATTCGCCTGAAAGTTCTGCAGAGGTCCTCACGGGGTGGAGGCCTAGGTATCTCTAATTTCAAACGCTACTATTTTTCCGCTCAGTGTGTTCTGTGGTGTTGCTCCAACTCCTCTAGAACATGGATTCGTATTGAGGCCGAAGCACTGGGTCTATTGTCCCCTGCATCTCTCCTATGGCTCCCACGACTCCGCCGCCCAAAACGAGTTTCGCTCCATCCTGTTGTTTCTCATTCCTTGACAATCTGGGATTCGGTCTCTCAGAAATGCGCTCTTTCTCCTCAGCCTTCTCCAATTTTACCATTATTTAACTCTCCAGAATTTCCCCCTTGCCTCAAACCTACTGCATTTTCTCCATGGCACTCTCAAGGTGTTAGATTTCTGAATGACCTCACCCGTACTGACATGTTCCCTCAATTCTCTGATCTTCAGCAAATGTTTACGATACCTTCAAAACTTTTTTTTATCAATATTTACAAATCCGCAACTTCCATAACACAACTAAGCAACGGCTCACCGCCTGCCCACTCACGTCCTTCGAGCACCTATGTCTCCGTCAGTCATCCACGGCTGTCCTAATATCTGCCCTCTATTCTGAACTCTCTTTGGACATATTGGACCAAAGGGACCCACATGAATTGGCCTGGGAAAAGGACATTGGGGAATCCCTTGACCCCGAGGATTGGAGTGAAATTCATGAGAATGCTGCTTCTAGTTCCATATGTGTAAAAATCAAAGAAAATGTCTATAAAGTTTTGTATCGATGGTACTATGTACCAACTCAACTTAATTTTTTTTTACCTCTGACCGCTACTGGAGAAACTGCTCCCTGGAAGGGACATTCATCCACATCTGGTGGAATTGTCCAAAACTGACTAACTTCTGACTTGATATGAAAAACTTGATAACTGCAATACTTACGATTTCTGTCCCTAAGGAGCCTAAATTTTTCCTCCCTCCACTAGGGATTCCTGGGGCTACGCGCGATCCAAGCAAACTCATTCGACACATCATAACAGCGACCACATGCCAACTTGCAGCCGACTGGAAACAACAAAATCCTCCCTCTACCCAATCTATAATTAACCGAGTCTGGCACATACAACGTATGTAATTTATGACCAGCATTCTTAACAATTCCCCCAAATCCTTTAACAAAACTTGGTCTCTGTCGAAGTCGTATAATTGGATGAACGAAAGTATATTGGTTAATATTGTTTTATTGGTCGACTGCACTCAGTATGCCACGCTACATGTGGCGATCACAAGGTAAAATACGCACGTACACACTCGCATTACAAGTGCATGCAATGTGAGCTTGGTATGTATGTATCTTTTGGTATTGGCTGTACTGTATTGTATTATATAATAATATATTGAACTGTTAACTTTTTACATCTGCTAAAATTAAATCACTTTGTGCTTCGGAAGCACAATACAATCGATTGGGCAATGCTTATTTGAAAACGATAGAATTACTTTAATAATTTGGGGGCTCTTGAGTTTGGAGGTTACATTGCTGGAAGGTATGCAACGCTGACGGAATTCGGTTCCTCAACAAAGGGTGGATATTGATGGACGCGTCTCATACGGGAAAGAACGCAATGTGTTCAAAACCTGTTCTCCATTTTGTGTTGAGAAGCCGAATGTCCGCAGTTGCGTAATCTGAAGGAACGCTAACTAGAATCTAGGGACAAGAAACAAAAATGTTTCTTTATATTGTCGTTTTGCGTTTTCATAGGTATTGCATTGCCTGGTGTATGTGTACTTCCTGTTTAGCGTGTATGAACTTCCGGTATTGTTACCACATGTTTAAACAATCATGTTCATAGTCTACATGTGTTAATATGTTCATAGTCTGTAATATAAGCATTTGTTAAAACCTCTGTAAAACTACCATTGATTGGGAAATCTATTTTCTGTGCAGAAAACAAAAGGTTGTATGCGAATGGTATGCATAAAGATAAGGGAAGAATTTGCATACTGTTGAAGACAGACAAAGAGGTGATTTACTATTGAAAAGACAGGGATATCGGTTGCTGCCTGACCAGGGGGACTGGATGGGCAAGGTTGTGTTTGAAATAAGAACACTATTATAGGTAATATACGATATTCTAAGCTGTATTGGGTTCAGGTAGTATGTGGAATTTTATGTAGCATACGGTATTATAGGTAATATACGGTATTCTAAGCTGTATATGGTGTGGGTTCAAGTAGTATGTGGAATTTTATGTAGCATACGGTGTTATAGGTAATATACGGTATTCTAAGCTGTATATGGTGTGGGTTTTTATGGTAGTATGTGGTATTTTGAGTAGCATACAGTGTATTGAAGAAGTACGTGATTTGAATAAGTAGTATACAGGGTATACGGTGAAAACAGATTTTGTGGTAGAGTCAAGGGTATCGAGGAGTTGATATCCCTTTAGTCCGCAGTGATTATTCTGTGTTAGGAGGTGTGTGGGCGTAGCCTGTGAAACCATCCATGGATAAAAATCTCTAGTAGGTTCTGTTTGAAAGGAGAACAGGTAAAAAGTCTTTTTTGCGTAGCATTGAGAAATAGGTTGTTTTCACAATGGATGCGAAGCAAACGCTAGAGATAGTTTGTGTTGTGCTGCCTAATGAATGGCCGGTTAGTTCAGCAAGGTATGTTATGCATAATAAATATGGTGCATACGCAACGGCATATTGCGACAAGTGGGTCAAGATGACCAAGGATTGTGAGAGACCCTTCCCAAACATAGGTAGTTTCGAATCAGAGGTGTTAAATAATGTTAAAGATAAAGTGTGGTTGATGAAATCAATAGAAACAAGAATTGAACATGATAGCTGTTTAAAATTGTGGCAACAAGAACGGTACACGTGTTCAGCGGAAGTAAGCGTACCGGAAACAAGCATTCCGGAAGTGTGCGTTGCAAAGCGTGGTAAACTGAGCGCAAACACGCCCCCGACAAATTCCTTTGGGGCGGGAAGTACAGAAAATACCAAAAATGTAAAAACTGTAACTAGTAACTTGTATATTGTTTTAAGTAACGTTAAAAGTAATGTTTCAGGACAAAGAAAAGGAACGATCCCACCAGCAGGGGCAACAGCTGAAAGTGGTGAGAATAATATAAAGGTTAACACAGGGGGAGACATTCATTGTACTGCAACAGCAATTCCAGCAACTAGTTCAGAACATAGTGATTTGGCTTACATCCTGACCGCACAATAGCAGTTCCCAATGGGAAGGCGGACACAGATGGTGAAGTTCCCTTAAAACATGTAGCAAAGCATGATCCATGGACTAGCTCTGAAATGTTTTCAATTATGTCTGATATCCCTAATCCTAGAAAAGATTTGGCCAAGAGTCAGAAATTTATTAGACGTTTAGGTAATGTACATGAGCCTACTAATAAAGATTGGCGAATGGTGCTTAGAGCCTGTCTTCCTCTCGATATTGATATACAAAAGTTCATTAAGGATTGTATGTTGGAGGAGGATAAATCCTTAACTGAGGATGATAATCAGGACAATATTAGACGTATAATCACATAATTGGCTATATATTTTCCAGTGATAGTGGACTGGAGTAAAATTTTTGCTATCAAACAAAAGGACAGTGAAAATGCAACAGACTATTTTTGCAGGGCTCTGATAGCGATGGACAAATACAGTGGGGTATCAGATATAAAGGATAATGTGCACTGCAGGGAGGTTGCTGTTTCAGTTCTAATGGATAGCCTCAGGGAAAACTTGAAAAGAAGGGTGCAAACTTCATTACCAAACTGGAAAGGATTCACTGTAAGTGCTCTCAGGGAGTCAGTTATAGGACATGATAAAAGTATAAATAAACAGAAAGAGACACTAAGTGATAGGGTAATTATGGTAAGTATCCCAGCACTAGAGGGACTGCACACCCGACCACCAGCATACAACCCACATAACAAGAAACATAAAATAATCAGGTGTTTCAACTGTAACGAAAGAAGGACATTTCATGAGAGATTGTAAAAAAGAAAGACAATACCCACAAGGGTGGGTCACGTAGATATCCTTCAAGGAGGAATTCACATAGACTAGAAGACTCACACCTGCCCGCGCATGTTATAGCAGCAAATGCTGTGCGGGAAAGCGATAGTCAGCGCTAGGAGTCAGGTCACACCTATAGTCCTACAAACCAGGCGTGGTAAATGTTAAACTGTGGTAAGTATTAGTGTGCAGGTTACTGATTTAAAAGGTATACTTTGTTGATTGTGCTCATTTGTTTTAATGTTGTCACATGTTTGCTTTCCTAATCGCTGGCCAATGGTAAAGAATGGAAATGTTTGTTTCGTTTGCTGTTTTAAGATAACTATCTTGTTTTTCTTCTCACTGATAAAGGGTACACAAAAGAAATATAGACTTAGGGCTAGATTTACTAAACTGCGGGTTTCAAAAAGTGGAGATGTTGCCTATAGCAACCAATCAGATTCTAGCTGTCATTCTGTAGAAAGTACTGAATAAATGAAAGCTAGAATCCGATTGGTTGCTATAGGCAACATCCCCACTTTTTCAAACCCGCAGTTTAGTAAATATACCCCTTAGTGTTTACAGGGGTGGGATAGAGAAATAGAAAATTTACTCTTGAAAGACAAATTAACAATAGACCATTGGAACACTTTTTGTTTTAGGCTACAGTGACTCATGATAATTTGTTTGGCTGAAAATCATTATCCAAAAATGAAGTATGTACATATTTTGCTCCAAAATATCGTTTTATGTATTTCAGAGAAAATATGAGTCACTAAGAGTAAATTTTTCATTTCTCTATCATAAGTTAGTAAAGTCCGTTGCAAAGGTATGTAGTTATGGTGATACCGAGTTCTTAATGAACAAATGACGGACGACACTGGATTGCACGGTTGACGTAAGACCCCCTAGTCAAGTAGGGGGAGGGATCATAGTTTGGTGAATAGCTAAGGGGATTATTGAAATTAATACAGCCATTTTCCCATAAAGTCCAATCCAGCTGTCATTTTTGCTGTAATAATCTCCCTTTCTGCATGTATGTTTGTTTTCAAACCCTTGTATTCAAATCTTTGTATTCCTATTATTCATTGCTTTCTTATTTCTCATTCTTTACATCTATGCTAGTATCTCTCTCTCTCGTAGAGATAAAAAAGACAGACACAGTCTCATCAATGGGGCTAAGACATATTTTTTTTTCTACATAAGACAAATTCAGGGATACACACACTAGATTGACATGAGTTACAGAAACAGTCAGGGGTTTTGTTTTCATGTGTATAGAAGCTGCTGATTTTAAGCAAAAAGGTTCTGTTTTCTGTATTTTTTTTTGTTGTTTTTTTTTGTTTGTGCCTCCTGTACAAAAATGTGCCCTTATATGGATGCACAAAAGGTGGAGAAAGGCGATTGCTAGAGGATAGGCATACAGATATGCATCTCTGTGTAGAACATTGGAGTAGGATTTTTACCACAAGATACGACATAATGTGAAACCCTAGAAAATGTAGAATTTTCGTGTTTTATATATTTCACTGTTAGACAGACATGTACTGGGTACCGTTATATTTGAAGAAAGTGTTATAGAAATAGACCCCTTTGTCTTTCTCACTTAGTCAAGTAGCTGAAGGTGAGGCACTGAGAATGGCATGTGAGTTGACAGAGGGAAAATCGATTGATATACATTGGTCTTCAGCCTTTTTTCTAGTCTAGGGGGCAATGTTGAGTTGACTGAAAATTCTTTTTATAGCAATACCAGCACATGAGTAGGACACTACATAGAGGACTTTATACAATGACACAGTTACCAACTGAAGTAGCTGCTAGTAAAGTCCACACACACATACACGACCATACACGGCTGTCACACCAGGGCGAACATAGCTGTCAAATATAACACACAGTTGTATACATACATATGGCGCTGTCTCTACGCACATGAGAAGGGATCTGAGGATGGACTTGTCTGACAAACTCTTCTATACAGTAGATAAGGGATAACCTTCATATACACTGCTGATTATATACCGATGCAGCCAGTATTTATCCCTTGGGTAATCTGAAATATACGGTATTGGTATACCCAACAAAACAGAAATGATAGCGCAATCTGTTTTACATATGTCATCAAACCACAAAAAATGATGAGTCCAAGTAAATCCCGTGTACAGATATCTAAAGCAACACCCTATTAGTGACACCTCCCTTTTGGGTGTGTGCTTACTCAAATGTGATGATAATCACGCCTTCAAATGATCAATGGATATTCCTTCTCCTCTCCAGATCCCATACTCGGATTTTGTCACCCAAAAAGAAAGAGAAAGGAACAAATCTGGCGTGATACCCTTTAATAAAACAATGCGGGTAAAAACATGTGAAAATGGACCCGTACCTTGGGCAGATGAAATACTCGCATCACAAATGATATGTAATAGTAACAAAGTTCTATCACCACCGCGAACTCTACCTCTGGGCCCCACTCGGTCGGGTCTCACTCGCCTCCAACTCAAACCAACGCGTTTCGACTTGCAATAAAAAGTCTTTTTCAAGGTATAAAACTGAAACACTCCAATGCTCCTTTTATATCCGTATCCGATGTTGTCTGAATACGAAAGAGAGGCTTGGTTGTTTCCTGCTTGAATTACTTCCGGTTACGGCTCTTTTCTGTATCCCGGCATAAAAACGTCCAAACTCTTCACAAATCAAATATATACATATTTATACAACTTACAATAAAAAGTCTTTGTTTGAATGTAAAAATGAGACAATCCAATGCTACCTTTATTTCCGTTTTGGATGTCATCTGAATACGAAAGAGAGGCTTGGTTATTTCCTGCTTGAATCACTTCCGGTTGCGGTTCTTATATATCTGCCGAGGTATAAACGGCATCCGAAATGTCCAAACATGAAACCATTATACTGATACCAATGGTAATCTGCACTAGGCATGACAATGTGAAATATAGGCATCATAATCCCAAAACCACCGATTCGACCTCGGAACAGATAAGGAAAAAACATAGAGTCAGAACAAATACATGTCAGAGACTGATGTGCACTACACTTAACAGTCCCATAATCGATAATGTGTGGGACTGTACCCATGAATATGCACATCAAATTCCTAAGGAGGTACATGGGTTAAAACAGATGTTCTTATAAAAAACATTTCAGCTCAAAGTCAGCATTATGACCCTTAGGAATGAGGGTATCTATATCATAGATCCATCTCATCTCAGACTTTGATAACATCGACAGAGTATCTCTATATTTCCAACTGGCTTCAATTTTTTGTAACCCCCAGAAGCCTTTCACTGTTAGACAGACATGTACTGGGTACTGTTATATTTGAAGAAAGTGTTATAGAAATAGACCCCTTTGTCTTTCTCACTTAGTAAAGTAGCTGAAGGTGAGGCACTGAGAATGGCATGTGAGTTGACAGAGGGAAAATCGATTGATATACATTGGTCTTCAGCATTTTTCTAGTCTAGGGGGCAATGTTGAGTTGACTGAAAATTCTTTTTATAGCAATACCAGCACATGAGTAAGACACTACATAGAGGACTTTATACAATGACACAGTTACCAACTGAAGTAGCTGCTAGTAAAGTCCACACACACATACACGACCATACACGGCTGTCACACTAGGGCGAACATAGCTGTCAAATAGACAGCAGGGTTTTATGTTACAGCTGACAAATTTATGTTTTGTTTTTCGTTGTATTGTTTTAAAATGTGAACACACACACACAAACATGCACACATACACATATTAGTTAATATATGAAGATTTGGGCTACCTGCAGAATTTCTCCAGGTGAAACAAATCCACGTCATCCAATTACCACCATGCAGGATCCTCGGGTAGACACTGGTGTACCGATAAAATATGTCTAGGTAAAGGTGTATTGAAATGTGTCTAATAATGTATTACTATGTCATACTATGTCAAGCTTTTGTTATTCAATGTGATAGCCCTAGAGTTATAATAGGTGATAAGGGTATTCATGTTATTGATAATAAATGTATAATGTATGAGTAGTGGTAACAAATTACATACTTTTTGATTAGCAACAAATCAATGTGAACATAAAGTAACTGTACTAGGTAGAATGAATTGTATAGAATGAGAGTTGGAACTTGATTAAGGTGGCTGATAGCTCTGGCCACTAGTCCTTCTCCGCTATCAAAATCACTCCTAGGCAGCCTCTTAACCTATTGGCTTTTGAAATGTTCTTGACCCCTCTGGGATGAATTTGTAACTGAGAGGCTAGTTTAGACCTTGAGAGGGAAGGTAAATAGTGAGACAGCAACCGAGAACGTTCAAAACACTGTTTCCTGAAGGGTTACATTAACTGTCAGGATGTTGGACCGAGAGAGTAAGTTGTGGAACAGTAAAGTTCTTAGGCTCAGATTATTTGACAGACAGGTACCAGGTATAAGTTACCAGCACCAAAAGTAGCAGAGACACTGGTACCCATTCCACCCACTGCAGAAGAGCCAACACTCAGAGAAGGGTCCAAGGGCACTCATGAATCTGTTCTGGAAGGCAGTTAGTAGCACCTGAGCCAAAGGCTAAGACAGTTGTCCAGCATGAAGTTGTAGTTTTCCTGTTAAGTGTTTCTCTAATTTCATTCTCTTCTCAGGACGGTCAATTCTTTTAATTGTTGACAGGTGACAGAGGCTGGTTCAGGTAATGATATTGAGAAGTTGGGGATGAAGGAGAAGTTAGTAGCATAATCGGTCCAGCCAATTACTCTATTCAATTCGGGGGTAAATGAAAATTTGGAAACCCTGGAGCTTGGAGAAAGTGCGAGGGGCTATTGTCTGAGTAGCATCACCTCCGTAAGTACGTTGACCGCATAGTTAAAAGGAAGTACACCCAGCGATGCTAGTCCAGTAATATTCGGACTTGAGCAGGCATCCTTGAGAATGATTACCATTCTTGGGAGGGTAAGGTTTTAGACCAAACATAGTGCTGGGCGTGCTCTCACGTGCCTCAGTGATTATATCAAGTAGGATTAGTTCTCTTTCCACTAAGTATTCTTGAGGTACCCGAATTATGGGTGGGAGGCCACTAGGGGAAAAGTACGACACCTAGGTCCCTTAGTCTGGAGTCTCCCAATATTTTGCAAGCCGATCACTGTTTCACGTACAAGGAAACCTGAGTATTAGGAGACTGGGAAGACAATACCCCGCACACAAGTGTTGATGAAAAGAACTGATGATATTATTAGAAGTGTGTATATTAACGCAAGCTGAAGGAGATTGTATATGACATTATTGATAGACATAGGATGATGCTATTAATGAACATGAAGTGTTTAAAGGTATTCTGAGTTTAAAGACATGCGTTGGACAGATGAACCTGTTAGACATGAAGAACTGTAGTAGAGTATTCTGTATAACTGATACATGTTCTATTGTACTCTGTACCTTTCCGAAAAATGTATTACATGTTTTATTGCACCATTGAAGGGCATACAAAATGTTATCTCCAAGCTCCAGAAGTGTACGGTCTATAGTAAAAGAAGAAATCGTTTTGAAGAATAATATTCTCTCTTATGATAACTTGTTTAGGGCTACAAACAGCGTGGTCATACACCAAGGGGGACTTGCATTACATAGCAATGAAACGTGGTACTGAGATCCTGCATATAACATTTTTAAGGTGATAGTTTATTATACTATCAAAGGGTGGAACTGTCGAAGTCGTATAATTGGATGAACGAAAGTATATTGGTTAATATTGTTTTATTGGTCGACTGCACTCAGTATGCCACGCTACACGTGGCATACGGCGATCGCAAGGTAAAATACGCCCGTACACACTCGCATTACAACTTTTAGTTATTTATATAATTCATATTCATATTGGTTCCGTTACACTGTAATTTATGAGCAGATAGTATTTGGTTTATTATTAGTTTATATAATATGATTATATGTAAACTTCAGTGATATTTAAGGTCCAGGTTATAGGAAAGGTGTCATGTCTAGTATCATATTAAATCCCTATTCATCAGCAGCTGTCCGGTTCCATCGCTGAAGAGATCGCATATTGCATACTCTAGTTATTGATGTTAGGGAATAAATAGCCAGATTGATATCAGAATGTGAAATGCTAATGGACTAATTGTAACTGGAGCACATCCCCTGGAGAGATGACCCCCACCTTTGGATTCCTTAGTCTGAACTAGCCTATGACCTGTTTAACCTGGACCCACCCGAAGTCTGGACCTATAGAAGCAAGCCACGTGTTTTCTATTGTTCTCTCTGTAACACAAAATGTATATATGATTATAGCTGCTCTCCCAGTATTCAGTCTACTCTGACCACAGTTATCTATACAGATATACTGTCCACTGGGACCCGTGGAAGCGCAGTGAAGCGCATGCAATGCGAGCGCAGTATGTATGTATCTTTTGGTATTGACTGTACTGTACTGTATTATATAATAATGTATTGAACTGTTAACTTTTTACATCTGCTAAAATTAAATCACTTTGTGCTTCGGAAACACAATACAATCGATTGGGCAATGCTTATTTGAAAACGATAGAATTACTTTAATAGTCTCCATGGTTATCCTTTTTCAATTCTTGCTCTCCCTTTTAAAAGTCAGCGATTTATTCGCTCCCTCTGTCTAATCTCTTAATAAATACAATATTTCCAGTTCAATTCCTTCCTTTTTTTCCTTTCCTTCCTTCTTTTTCTTTACGGCTCTAGTCACGCCGTATTTATCTCCCCTCCTTCTCAATAACCTCTCCCTCACTTCTTATACAAAACTCGGAGTCATCTGATACTGACATATCAATGCTATTGTCTCCTATTTCTTTTGTTAGATATATTGTATACCTTACTTTGTTGATATGTATTGTAACAATGCTATATTAGACTGTTGTGGTCTGTTTGTTTGTATCATTTTGACTCTCCAAAATAAACCTTTAAAAAAAAAAAAAGAGATGGGTTTTCAAAGAGCATCTAAAGATTTGAAGGCTGTGGAAAAGTCTGATTGAGCATGGTAGGGAATTTCATAAGTGGGCAGCACAGAAGAAGTCTTGAAGGCGGGAGTGGGAGGTGGTTATCAGACACAAAATAAGGAGCAGGTCAGAGGTAGTACTGCTGACAACCTGTTTTCAAAGCTAAGGGAAGTCATTGCAACATGGCTTATCCTGCTTGGACTCTCCTGAGGATATGTGATTTTTGATAACGCCTTATAACATTTCCTGTTTTGCTCACACAATCAACTTGGTGGTACAGAACTTTTTAAAAAATTACAATGACATGCAGGGGATGCTGTCTGTGTCCCGAAAATTTAGGGTCATTTTCGGGATTGTGCAACAGCATGTAGGAGAATGCAGCAGCTGCAAGAAAACTAGAATTTGAGGGGAAATGAACTTTAGTCCAGCAAAGTAGTCACCTGTGAAGAGAGTGCAGAAACGGTTAGCTTGAGGCAAGTAGCAGCTAGAGAAATTTAAGGAGGAAATTAAACTAAACAAATCCACTAATTATATTGTAATTGTAGATTAAGTACTTAATTCGCTTTAAGAGGATCAAAGAGCCATCAACATCCTGTAATGATGTCTCCTCCTTCAGTTTCTCTGGAAATTGGTTCTAGGAAAAAACATAGCTTTCCCAAGACACCCAGTGGTGATGCAGATGAGTCAGCACAACATTTGACATTTGTTCTGCTCTAAAAAAATTGCCCAAAAATCGCTACAGCTCTACCATAAGATGAATTACAAATTCCTTGAGGAAGGGCATTATCAGCAATTACATCAAAGTATGCAGACTTCTGTGATGGTGGATTCCAGTGTGGATGAATTAGTATTGCTTGAGGAGGATGTACACAATGTTGAGGGTGAATATGATGACAGTGTACATTGCAGGTGCTGAAATATAGATAAGAGAAGGGAGCTACCTGATGCTGGTATGCCTGGTAATATTTTGGGTAGAATGGCATCTTGGCAATTTTATGTTTTTCTACGATAAACTTTCACCTTTTTTAGAGAGGGATTTTTTTTCTTTAAAATAGTACAAGCTTTTTATTTACATTTTGGTTTCCCTGACTTAAAACCACTATACACTTAAACATAGGCTTTAGCATATGAGGTAGAAGGATTAGTATCATCATGACTGAGACTGGAGAGTGACAACAACGTCACCCCTCCTGTTTCTGTATGAGCTATGGCACAATACAATGTCACTGGAGACTTTGAAGAACACTGACAGCCCTATTATTACAATTTCTATTTAAGCAATGAACCCTGCCACCTCTACTGTTTCTGAGTGAGCTATATGGTACAGTAAAATGTAACTGCAGATTTAGACCAAGCCACCCAGCCCCATAATTTTTATTTCAGCAATGACTCTTAGCAATGGAGCACTCGTCTTTGTCTGTTACCTATATAACACAGTAGAATTTGCCTGCAAATTCAGAAGGAAAGCCTGCAAGGATTAGTATTTGTATTTCAGCAATGACAATTAGCAATGGAGCAACGCAGCCCTCCTTTTTGTGTTACCTATATAACACTGTAGAATAGGACTGCAGAATTACATCAACACTGTAAGTACTATTATTTGTATTTTTCTGCAATGAGATTTAATACAGGAACTCTCCTTTCTGTGTGTTACCTATATAACACATTAGAATTGGACTGCAGAATTACACCAACCCTGCTAGCACTAGTATTTGTATTTTTCTGCAATGAGATTTAACACTGGAGCTACGGAGCTCTCCTGAATGTCACTGATTACTTTGTTTAACACTGTTACCACCCTTCTCTTTCAATTCTCTAACTTTGTCTGCCCAACTGCTCTACACTCTATGCTACCCCTTCTGTGTCCCTCTCTCAAATGGCGCTAGATCGTTGTGGAGGGCGGTATTTATAGATTCCAAAACTCGTGATATCCGAGATTCCGAAAAAAGCACGAAAGTACCAAGCCGACTCGGCTCGGTACTCGGATCCCCTAAGTTCGGATGTGTTCGGTTTCCGAGGAACTGAGCCTGAGCTTCTCTAAGTTTCTACCTGAGGCCGTTATTTTTTCTTTAGATATGAAATAATGAAAGAGGATGACTACATTCCTCGTTGATTGATCAGGATCTGATTTTAGCCTAAGGGGTTCTATAAGCTCAGGCTAGTTAAAGCATGTCTGTAGAAAGGTCAGACACCATTTGTTGAAGAAGCCTATTGCTATTGGAGGGAAGTCAATCATGACCATTTCTGGGATGTTTTGGATGCACAGGTTATTTTGAGATGTTCTTTAAAGGATTTCAATTCGGTTCTTGTCTTCAGCATCTGTGCATGAGCCTAGTTCCACAACTTCGAACTTGAATTTGTCAATGACCGCAATCATTTTTGATTGTATCGTTTTTGTCACAATAGCCATAATTTCACTGGTGATTAACAGATTCTGTTGTAGACATGTCATCAGAATATCATGCTACATCCGGCGGGTCTGATACTTCTTTTTGCTTTTTCCAGTGTTTTAAAAATCCTATGCTTGGGTGTTGCAACTCCTTTATGTGTTGTCTCTGCAACACGGATATTTAGTTTAATGAGCAATTCCAGAAGCAAATTGGTTTTGTATAGTGCGGGTACCCTAAATCCTCTTCTGTAGTAGATATGCGAGGCTTCCCTTTGCATTTATTTGTTTAATGTTAGCATGAATTTGATAATGGAATTATTCTGAAAGGAGCATATAGGGATATTATGAATAGATTAACAGTTATTGATATTATTCAATCAATAGTATGTATATTCGATTGCAGATGAGGTAGTACGGACACCTGCTAGTGGTGACAACACAGTAGTTGTTTGTTCAGGTCAGACTATTGTTTGCAGTTACTTAACGGAGATCAAGGGAAGGAGTCCAGCAGAATTCTCTGAATATTGCACTACCGCTGAGATGTACTGTGTTGTCAGAGTGTTTGAGATAGTTGTGCCTCTCAAGAGTTTAGCTGTATGGATTAAATGTTGGAAGTCGGGATGCTTTAGTTGTAAACTGTAAAATAGTGATTATGGCAGGGAAGTCACTTGCTCTGCACGTTTGAGGCCCTGTTGTGAATTAAAAAGCGGATATTTTGCCCCCCCCCACCCCCCAGGAAAAATTTCAGGTGGTGTTCTGAAGCCTGAGGACACTTGCTGAGAAGCTTTGTTATGCAATTCAGAATATCTAGGTCCTGGGTGCTCTGTAAAGAGGACCACTAGTGGGCAGAGTTGCTCCAAGGTATGAGCAGGTGTCAGGCGCCGTCCCCGCTGATCCCTTGTCAGACGGGGACGGACGCCTGTCTTCCGGGCCGTAGAGCTCTGTTGCCTAGCAATAGACGCGCTGCAGCTTCCGCTTTGGCGACCTGTTGGGCGCATGCTCCCTGCTGCTAGGCAACGGGATGCTACCTTCTTTCCTGTGGTGCCTCCTCCTGGCTCCTCCAATTGCTGCCATTCCTGCTCTATTTAAACCTGGCTCTGGCACCATTAGGGTGCCAGAGTAACAGGATCTGCACCTAGTGTTCCTGGTTCTTCCTGCTCCCTTTCCCTGATCTTGCTCCCAGTGTTCCTGCTCTCCCGTTGTGACCCGGCTTGGCGACCATTCCTTTATCTGTGTGACCCATATTGTTCCTGCGACCTTGGCTTTTTGACTATTCCTCTGGATTCTCCCTGGTACATTGCATTCCCGATTGGCTTGAACCAAACCGTCTTACCCTTCTACAATACACCGGCAACTGGCTAGTAGGACCGCGACCTGCGTGCCCTGTGCAGCGAAGTCCAAAACTCCTTGCGGGGGTCCCTGGCGAATACCAGGGGTACTTTAGACTCCGCACCTGCTAGTTCAGTAGTGCTAATACCGGTTAGTGTTCTGCTTCATTGTAGTCCTCAGTAGGCCTACGGCCTGACAGCAGGTAAGAGGAAGTTAATGTTGTCAGGCTGCTAGTTCAATGAGTCAATATGGGAGCTGGTCAGGCTGCAGGTCAGTTGCCAAGAAGGCCAGCTAGGTTAAAGATGGCAAGACATTTCTGGCCTCTGCTGGTGGAAATAGGAGGTCTTGAGGCTTTATGTAGACTCAGTAGTAAGTCTGGATGTACAGTAGGGGGGTGTCAGCTAGGTGATACTGGCCAACTCCACCTTTAAAGAGATGTCCTTCTTCTAGGTTTGCCTTACTTAGAGATGATGTCTAATGATCAATTAGGCTGTTGGGTGATTCTTTAATAGTAATCCTTGCTCCTTGGCATTAAGTAAAATTGTCCCCTTGTCTGATGAGCTAATAAGTTGATGCTGTGGAACCAGCTATTTAAGGCTGTGGGTGGTCCACAGAGAACCAGTAGCAGAGGTAGTAACTGGTAAATTGGCTCAAAGCTCAAGCTTTAAACTGGCGTAAGTATCACCCCTCTGGCAATGGAGAGATTACCAAGTTACGGCTGGCAGTTTTTCTCCTTGTATGGCAGTTGTTGCTGGTTGGAGTCAGTAGGCCGACAGAAGGAGTTCTGCATTGAGAGTGCACGATAGCCCTAACATACCTGTTTTAACAATGAATCCAATTAATCCAATTTTTTTGTACAAATTGCTGTACTTGACTGTACAGCGTTGCACCTTATAAATGATCATGCCACCTTATTTGTTTCAATCATACTTTCCTACTCTAATGGAATGCCTGAGATGCTCCCAATTTTCGGGGAGTCCTCCCAAAGAGCACGCACTCTCCAGGATCCCGGGTTCAGGCGATGCTTAATGACGGAATATGTGATCTTAAGCCCCTGAAGTACGATGATGTAAATTGTGTCATCATGCCCCCTCCAACACTTACCAGCTGACTTCCCCTCAACAATTTCCCATAGAGTAGAAAGCAAAAGTTATAACCACTAATTACAACCTCTCTCTATAGAATTAAACAATAAAATATGCAATACCCATAAAAGAGGCAAATAGCAAATGTTTTTCAGGCACACTAAGATTTTAGGAGAGTAGATTATGCATGTGAAAACAGGAATATTGTGAATAAATCCAACTTATAAACTTCCTTTTCTAATAGGGTTGGGACTGAGATATTAACTTATGAACTAAAGCTCCAAATCAGCTTTGGCTTAAATAGGCAACAGGAGCTGTAATGGAAAGCCCATACCATTTGAGGGATTTCATTTTGTTCATTCTTTCTGTTTATTTCATTCGCCTTTTTACTATGTCCCATTGATTGTGTCTCGGGGCGTACTAAAATGAATGACAGTTTCAGTCTGCTAAAAGGAATGCCAATAGACTACTATGATAGCAAATTGAAATTTTATGTATATTTAAAAAAAATCTTATACTTAATTATCTCTTCCACACACTTATTGCTAAGGTACTTGGTCATGTTTTACATGTGGAATGACACGGAATGACGGCCGATTACTATGGAATGACAGCTGTTTTCTATACCATGTCTATGCAAAATTATCAGTAAAAACTTGCATTTCTCCCATAAAAACACCCCTATTTGACCCAGATCCCCTAATCCCACACACGAAACCCTTTGCATATGTGCTCCCCCATATCTGTACCCTACCGTACAACTCTCATAATGTGGAATGACGGACGGTTACTGTGGAATGACAGCTGTTTTCTACGCCATGTCAATGCAGAAATATCAGGAAAAACTTGTATTTCTCCTATAAAAACACCCCTATTTGACCCAGATCTTCTAATCCCACACACAAAACCCTTTGCATATACACTCCCCAACACCTGTACCCCACCACACAAGTCTCATAATGTGGAATGACGGATGATTACTATGGAATGACAGCTGTCTTATATGCCAAATAAGTACAGAAATGTACAAAAAAACTTGCAGTTCTATCATGAAAAAGACCCCTATTTCTCCCACATCCCCTAATCTCACACGCTAAATCCTTTGCATGTACGCTCCCCCACACCTGTACCCCACTACACAAGTGTCATAATGTGGAATGACGGACGATTACTATTGTCGAAGTCAGCAAATTGGATAAAGTCATTTCAATTAAAGTCGAGCAAACTTGGTTGTCTTTGTCTGAAAAGATGCGTACGGTATGCTACGACGTACAAGGGCACGCTACTGCGTGAAAGGGCGTACGCATCCACTACACGTGGCAGCAACAGTAATTGGTCTTTTACCATACATTCGCACAAACACGCATACTAATAAAATAGTACACATTAATGGAGGTTGCAACACATAGTCAGTTATGTCGAAATATAGTAGTATTTATATGTTATATCAGAGTTACATGCATATTAGTGAAGTACACGGAACAGGTTGAAGGAATCACATCATGAGTGGTATCATAATGAACCTCGCTACATATCCTACTGTTTGGTTCACTCTGCGAGGGAATCGCAGCGTGCATACACAAGTTATGAATAATAGGGAATTATGAACTACTTAAGACTAAGGAATCTTGGCGGGAAGAGCCGAGCATACCCCCTGGAGAGGTGACCCCCTCCTTTGGTTTTCTTAGGATGAACTAGCCAATGATTGACAACCCCTTGGACCTTCCTGAGACCTGGACCAATAGATGCAAGCTATACCATCTTCATTGTATTACTGTATTTCATTGTGTATATAAGCAGCAGCTTCATATCCAGTGTTCAGACATCTTGTCCCCAGACTTCAGGATTGAATGACTGCACTGGATCCAGAGCGCCTGCGATAAGTAACGGCTGTATTTATTATTACTTCGCTTGAGCATATTATTCTACTTATTGCGAATAAATCTTTGTGCGTTGGAAACACAAATCGAGGTTCGACAATCGTTATTGGTTAGCGACAATACGCACTTAACAATTTGGGGGCTCGTCAGCTTTGGAGGTTTCGTTGCCGATGATAGGCAAGACCAACGGATTTCGGTTCCGCAACAAAGGGTGGAGACGCGTCATATACGGGTAAGAACGCATTGTGTTCAAAACCTGAATTTTACTCTGTGTTGTGAAACCGAATGTCCGGTTTGCATTATCTAGGGCACGCTAACTAGAACCTAGGGACAAAAGAGAAAACTGTTTCTTTTTTCTGTCATTGTGCGTTTTAACTGTATTGCATTGCTTAGCGTATGTGTATTTCCTGCTGTGCGTACGCGAACTTCCGGTAGATTTGCCACGTGGTTAAACAATCGTCTTGATAGTTATTATATGTGCATAATATAACTACTTGTGAAAACCTCTGGGACATTATTACTATTGTTGGGAATTCTTTTATTTTCTGCGCAGAAAAGGTGTATGTCGTGTGATTTGTTGACTTTAAATACACTAAGGTTTTATCTATTGTAAAATAGAGTGTCAGTTGCTGTTTGACGAGGCAGGTGCCCAACTGGTGTACGGTATACAAGGCAGGTATACCGGGGGGCGGAAACTGAATAAGTTTTCGCGACGTGCACCCAAGGGTAATCGTATCGCTTACAGACTAGCTTTAAGCGTTGCGATTGCACCGCACGGCGAGGAAAGCCGTGATTGCGACTTGGGGGTAACGGGGAGAAATTACGTTAGTAAGGCTGGTAATTGACTTTACCGGAACCTGCAAAACGTAATAAACTCAACAGATTTTGTTGGAGAGTTAGGGGTGATCAGGAAGCTGATAACCCTTTAGTCCGCATTGATATTTCTGTATTAGGGGTCCTTGTTTAATACAAGAGGAAGCGAGTGGACGCGGCTTGTAGCAAATACGCCCACAGGCCGGTAAAATATCTCTAGCGGTAGTGTTGAAAATTAGTGGCTGAATATTGTGTTATTTCTGGAACCCTATTTTGTGGCAGGATATTGTGATATTTCTGGGACCCTATTGTTCAATATGGGTGCTAAGCAAACGCTAGAGAAGGCCAAGGTACTGCCTAAGGAAGGTCCTATTGGTTCAGCGAGATTTCTCATGTGTAAGAAATATGGTGCATACGCAACTGCGTATTGCAACACGTGGGTCAAGATGACCAAAGGTTGTGATAGGCCTTACCCAACAATAGGGAGTTTTAATGCAGAGGTACTAAATACTGTAAAAGATAAAGTATGGTTGATTACCTCAACGAAAGTGAGGAATAAACATAATGATTGTTTAAAATTATGGCAAATGGAAGGTAACACGTGGCAGAGCAGCGAATGCAAAGCGGAAGTAGGCGTGGCTAAAAGCGCGCGCACAACGGAAGTAACCGTTGAGAAGCGTGGCGAACTCAGCGCAAGCGCGCCCCCGCCACCTTATGTGGCGGGAGCTGTAAGTACAGCCGGTATTAAAACTGAAAAAAGGAAAATTGCTAAGTTGTATCCTGTTTTAAGCCAGTTTAAATCAAGTGTATCTGAAGATGAAGATGAACCCACTGTGATTTCGGCCATTGCCCATGCTGTTAGTGTACTAGAGGCTCAGCGCAAGTATGAGAAAATGGCTGAGATAGGTGAGAGTAGCGTGATCACTAGGAGTGAAAGCGTTCTAAATCTTGAACCAGCAAATCCTGTAGTGTCCCCTGAAATCAGTGAACCAGAGGGTGCGTACCCAGTCCGCACAATATCAGTTCCCAATGGGAAACCGGACAAGGATGGTGTAGTTCCTTTAAGAAATGTTACAATGCATTGTCCCTGCACTAGATCAGAATTACGTTCCATTATGACTGAATTCCCAGATCCTAGAAAGGAGTTAGCTAAATGTCAGAAATTTGTTAAAGACTTAGGAAATGCCCACGAACCAACCAATAAGGATTGGCGTGTAGTGTTGAGGGCGTGTCATCCTCCTAATACTAACATACAAAAATTTATTGAAGATTGTTTGTTGGAGTAAGATGACACCTTGACTGATGAGATTAACCAAAAGAATATAGAAAGAATTGTCAAACACTTAGCCATATATTTTCCAGTAGTGGTAAATTGGAGTAAGATTTTCACCATAAAAAAAAAAGACAGTGAAACTGCAGCGGATTATTTTGGTAGAGCTCTTGCATCAATGACACAGTTTACGGGGGTATCAGATATAAGGGAGAACCCACATCATAGGGAAAGAGCGGTAACAGTACTGATGGATGGTTTAAAGGAAAATTTAAAAACAAGAGTACAAACCTCAACCCCTGGTTGGAGAGGCAGCACGGTAGATTCTCTTAGAGAAGTTGCTGTGGAACATGACAAAAATATCTTTAGGAAAAGGGAAGAAAAGAGTGACAAGTTGATGACGGTGAGTATACAGGCATTAGGGGGAATGCATACACGAACACCAGCATATAACCCACATAACGGGAAACGCAGAATGTTGAGATGTTACAATTGCAAAGAAGAAGGACATATGAGAAGAGATTGTACAAAGGGAAGGTATAATCCTAATGAAGGGTCACATAGATATCCTCCAAGGAGGGATTCACATAGACTAGAAGACTCACATTTACCCAAGCTTATTACAGCAGCAAATGCTGCGCGGGAAATCAATAGTCAGCGCTAGGGGTCAGGTCATACCTGTAGTCTACAGCCAGTGAGGTTAACTGAGAGTCAGAGTGAAGAACCAAAAATGATAGTTGACATAGCTGGTAAGAAACAAACTTTTCTTGTAGATACAGGGGCGGCCCGATCTGTGATAACCTCTCCTTTCAATCTACAGGTGACCAGTAAGACTATTCCAGCTATGGGGGTAACGGGAAAAGTGTTACATTATTCTCTAACTAAACCTGCTGAAGATACTATCGGGCCTCTGCATACTAAGCATTCGTTTCTCTTGGCTGCAGCGGCTCCTACTAACTTGCTAGGGAGAGACTTGCTATGTAAAATGGGATGTGTCATATACTGTACTTCAGATGGTGTGTTCCTAGATATACCCGAGAAGGTCGCACATGAGGTACAGGATATATTGGACACCCCTCAAAGGTTAATGTTACACTTTACTGTTATAGAACACAGTCCATCTCAAGTAAAGGGGATGTTGCTGGAAATACCAGGTTCCCTATGGACCAGAGATGGACAGGACACTGGACTGATGGCAAACGTAGCCCCTGTCATGGTCAATCTAAAAAGTGGTAGGATAGCTCCAAAAATCCCACAGTATCCATTAAAACCGGAGGTGGAACTAGGGGTATATCCTGTTATTGAAAGGCTGTTACAACAAGGGATTTTAATTCGTACAGTCAGTACAGCAAATAGTCCCATTTTCCCTGTAAAGAAGAATGGGGGGAGGGGCTATAGATTAGTCCAGGACTTAAGGGGAATTAATAAAGTTGTTGAGAGCCAATTCCCCGTAGTGCCGAATCCAGCTGTCATCCTCATGCAGATTCCACCGTCTGCCAGTCATTTTACTGTCATTGATCTATGTTCTGCTTTCTTCTCGGTCCCTCTTCACCCTGACTGCCAATACCTATTTGCATTCTCCTACAGGGGAGTGCAATACACATGGACCAGACTACCCCAGGGGTTCATTGACAGCCCCAGTATTTTCTCCCAAGCCTTACATGACTGTTTGCAATCCTTTCAACCCCACAATGGGTCTGTTCTAATTCAATATGTGGACGATTTGTTGCTGTGCTCTGATTCTTTTATGTCATGTTTACATGATACTAAATTGTTGTTGCTTCATCTTTCACAAACAGGGCACAAGGTGGCAAAAGATAAATTACAGCCATGTCAGACTAAGGTCAAATACTTAGGACACTGCCTCACTAAGGGGCTAAGACACCTGACAACCGATAGAATTGAGGACATACAACACATGACTCTGCCGCAGAGCCAGAAGCAGATTCGTACTTTCCTAGGGATGTGTGGATACTGTAGATCCTGGATCCCAGGTTTTTCTATTCTGGCATTACCATTGCAGGAGCTAGTCTCTTCCTCAAAACCAGAACGTGTTGTACACACAGAAGAGTCAGAGCAAGCATTCTTTAATCTTAAAGATAGTCTGATTAGAGCACCTGCATTGGGAATACCTGATTATGAAAAGCCTTTTGAGCTATTTCTTACAGAAGCTGATGGTTGTGCAGCAGGTGTCCTCGCACAAAAACATGGTGACGCTAGCAGACCAGTAGCATACTACAGTGCACAATTAGACAATGTGGCAAGATCACTCCCAACATGTCTCAGAAGTGTAGCAGCAACGGTTCTTCTGGTAAGTAAGAGCGAGGACGTAGTATTAGGACATAATTCAACTATCTATACACCCCATGCTGTATCAGCTCTGTTAAATTAAGCCCAAACCAGACATGTCTCTTAAGCTAGATTCATAAAGTGGGAACTAGCCCTGATGGCACCCTCAAACATCACCATCAAACGATGTAGCACCTTAAATCCAGCTACATACCTTCCGTATGTGTCTCTAGAGAAACAAAGGGTGGGAGGTGAGGAGACCCTGGTTGATGATGAGTTAGGCAAGAATACTGACACGCATGACTGTATGGAACACCTGAATCAGACCTTTACTGCAAGGCCCGACATACGTGACACCCCCTTAGAAAATGTAGATTTTACGTTTTATACAGATGGAAGTTGCCATAGACAGACAGAGACAGGAGAGCTATGTACTGGTTACGCTGTTGTAGACAATCAGGATGTGGTAGAAGCTGAACCCCTTGGCCCACCTCACTCAGCCCAGGTGGCGGAACTAGTAGCACTAAGGAGAGCGTGTGAATTGGCAGAGGGTAAATTAGCCAATATATATACTGACTCTAGGTACGCCTTCGGGGTAGTGCACGATTTTGGGGCCCTTTGGCATCTTAGAAACTTTACGACAGCAGCAGGTACACCAGTGGCACACTCACAACACATAAAAGGACTTCTGACAGCGATACAGTTACCCAGAACAGTAGCCGTCATAAAGTGCAAAGCCCATACCTTTGAAGAAGACCCAGTGTCATTGGGCAACAACAGGGCAGACGAAGCTGCTAAATGGGCAGCAGGGCAACCTATGACTGTATCGTCCGAGACTATGATGGTTTTTCAGACATTAGACATGCAGAAATTAATTGAAATGCAAGATTTGTGTTCCCTGCAGGAAAAGGCAGTCTGGATGGCGAAGGGATGTGGTCAAGAGTCCTCAGGACTCTGGAGGGATGGACAAGGTAAGCCTGTAGCTCCCCGAACATACTATCCAAGCCTGGCTGAAGCAGCACACGGCCTGACTCACCTGGGTAAAGAAGGTATGTGCAAACTGGTGAGAGCATACTGGTGTGCTCCCGGATTTTTCTCTCAGGCTGGTAAGAAAGCAATGTCATGTCTTACTTGTTTGAGGAAAAATGTTGGGAAAACTATTCCAACTGAGCCATCCCACATCCCTCCTACAGACGGACCTTTTCAGGTAATACAAATTGACTATATCCAATTACCACCGTGCAGGAATTTAAAGTATGTGTTAGTGTGTATTGATGTGTTTTCCGGTTGGGTAGAAGCATATCCGGCAGCCACTAATACTGCTGTGTTCACTGCAAAGAAAATTGTACAAGACTTTGTGTGTAGGTTCGGTATCCCTAGAATCATTGAAAGTGATAGGGGTACCCATTTTACTGGTGATATCTTCCAAAATATGTGTAAACTCATGGGAATCAGTAGCAGACTTCACACCCCTTACCGACCACAAGCCAGTGGTAAGGTGGAGAGAGTAAACGGTACTATAAAGAACAAGCATGGTAAGATCATGGCTGAAACTGGGTTGGCATGGCCTGAGGCTTTGCCATTGGTCCTCCATAGCATTCGAACCACTCCTAGACCTCCTCTTAATCTGTCCCCCTTTGAGATACTGTTCGGACGACACCCTCATTTGATCGTGAGTCCACAAGACGACTTGAAGTGTAATAATGAAGTGACTGTACAATATCTTATAAGAATGAGTAGACAGCTAAAACAACAACAAAAAAAACTAAAAATGCTGTCACCTGGTATGCCAGAAACGAACTGTCATGATGTTGAACCTGGAGACTATGTTATGATCCGCAATTTCTTACGTTCAGGTTGTTTAACAGACCGTTGGGAAGGCCCGTACCAAGTGCTGCTGACCAGTACTACATCACTGAAGGTTGCTGAGAGAGACACTTGGGTCAATTCCACCCACTGCAGGAGAGTCCATAATCCGGAGAAAGTGCAAGATAAAACTAAGACCGACGACATAGAGCTGTCACTTGTGAGCCTGTTCCGGGAGACCTAAAGCCTGCAGTCGAGACACCTGAACCAGAGACGTTGCCTCAGAATTATCTTTCCAGCGATGGAGTGGCGGTTTATGTTTTTCTTTTGCACCAGGATTTTCCTTGTTTTTACTCTTTCTAGGACATTCTATTTTTGTGAAGGAGGATGGAGGACGGAGGAGAGTTCTGGGAGTGATACGGATGAAATGGAGGCAGAAGAAAAGTTATTAGGATACTCAGAGCAGCCCATTATCAAACTTGGTCCGGGGGTTATGAAAAGGTCTGCTAGCTCAGGAACTCTGAGGCAGTGTGAGGGGCTATTGTCTGATGAGTATTTTATCTGCAAGTTTTGCGACTCCCTAGTTGAAGAGAGATGCATCCAACGATGCCAGTCCCCCAGTACTCTGAATATAGGCGGGCATCCTTTGGAGGATTAGCACTCCCTGGTGGGTAAGATGCTAAACCAAAGCGGGTGTTGGGTGTGCTCTCACGTGCCGCAAGGGCAGCATAATATAGGACTAGTGCCATTCCCTCTAAACATATCTGAAGTACTCGAATTGAGGGGTGGGAGGCCCATAGACGGGAGGTACAATAACACTAGGTCCCCTAGTCTGACGCTTCGACAATACTCCATAGGCAGATCTTTGCTGTGCCTAAATATATCTCATGCAAAGCGCCTGGAGAATTGGGAGTCTGACCTATCAGATCAGACAATGACTCGCCACACTCGTTTTAGAGGGAGACTCACAAGGTCACTACTAGGCAGGAATTTTGATGGAAGTCACAAATTAGGGCGTATAACCAAACATAAGAAGGTATCCATTGGAAAAGTCTCTACAGATAAATGTAAAAATGTCATTAATGCCGACACGTGTCTAGAGCAAATGGAGACACTAGGCATGATGGGTAGTTTTATCAAAACTCTGTGTGATATAATTCATGGGCATACTGTTCCTTATGTTCTCCCTGATGATGTGTATTTTGTTTGTGGAAGGAAAGCTTATTCCTGGGTGACTCCGAGTTCCAAGGGCTTGTGTTTCTTAGCTAAACTGGTTCCTGAAATCATGACTATTACTCATGAAGAAATGGTTGGTATTCACAAGACTACATCACCACCATACATACACACACAGTATGAACACCGTGGCAAGAGAAATATGATTCCTGGTGAGGAACCCATAGCTACAAAATTGATTAATGAAACTGCTGGTTTTCAAGTTATGGTTGCTCTAGACCTCACCAGGACCGCTCGGGGAACATTAAACTTTAAATATATCCAAGACCTAGCTAAATTAATAGATAATATCACCGAGATGTATGATGACACTTTCAGGTATACTGGAAGGGAGCTACAAGCGTACAAGAAGGAGTTGGTGCAACATAGACTGGTACTAAATTATCTCACCTCTATTACTGGTGGGTACTGTGTGACACTGGCCACCCAGTTCGGTGTCAAATGTTGCACGTACATTACTAATAATACGGATGACCCTAAAGAGGTTATAGACCGGAAGATGGACGAAATTTTGCAGCTGAAATGGGAATTTCGAAAGAGTCACAATTCTTCGTTATATGAGGTTGGGGAAAAGGTGGTGGGTTGGTTCTCGTGGTTGAACCCTGTGAAATGGTTCTCCGATCTGGGGGAGTGGGTACAGGAAATGGTTGCTAGTGTAGGTAAGCTCCTTCTCCTTATACTGGGTGTCATCTTAGCAATTGGTTTAGTTGTCAAATGTGTTCCTACTGTGTTGAAGTGTGGAAAGCGGTCTCATAGGAGTAACACTGAGAAAGAGACTGAAAGGGTGGTACCAGATACCGAGATCATGGTCTGTGAAGAAGTATTGTATAATCCTGAACTTGAAACGGTGATTGGGTGATAGTTTATTACACTATCAAAGGGTGGAGCTGTCGAAGTCAGCAAATTGGATAAAGTCATTTCAATTAAAGTCGAGCAAACTTCGTTGTCTTTGTCTGAAAAGATGCGTACGGTACGCTACGACGTACAAGGGCACGCTACTGCGTGAAAGGGCATACGCATCCACTACACGTGGCAGCAACAGTAATTGGTCTTTTACCATACATTCGCACAAACACGCATACTTGTAAAATAGTACACATTAATGGTAGTTGCAACACATAGTCAATATTATAGGTAAATTACTTTTTTGCGCTGAGGTTTCCCATACAAAATAGGTAGAGTAAATCTGATGAATATATAAAACGGAAAAGAATACTTATATTGGTTGATGGTATAATGTTCAAGTTCTTTCAAGAGATCATAGGGAATTTTCGCCGGGAGCTTGTGTAATTGAAGTTTGCTTTTTGCCAAACAAGGATCGTTTGGATATATGACAGATAAAGACTCATGGATGTAATTATTTTTTTTTATCAAGCAAGGATCGTTTGGATCAATGAAAAGTGAAGACATTTGGATGTAGAACTCAATCAACAGCAAAAGCTGAAGAAAAACAAGTACAAGGTCTGTGAATTCACCATCAACCAACAAATGTAGAATCCACCCAGGAACAACAACCAACCCAACAGAACAAGGACAAGATCAAGGTTTTGGAGAAGAAGTGAGGAGCGGAGGTCTATATTTTGAAGTGCCAATTTTAAAGAATCTACGGTGTAAGTAGATTGAATTGTGGGGTATCCCACACTATATATCTACCAGGACTATTCCTACATATGGTGTAACACCGATTATAGAACCAGTTCTTCTAGTCCTAAATATCGGGATTGGAGAATTTAAAAGTTATTATACAAAAGTGATATTTAACATTTATAGTGCTGTTTCATACAGTATTACACTATTGTATATTCTTTCTCTTCCGCATGGTATATTCATCATCAGACAATTCCCTATGATCTCTTGAAAGAACTTGAACATTATACCATCAACCAATATAAGTATTCTTTTCCGTTTTATATATTCATCAGATTTACTCTACCTATTTTGTATGGGAAACCTCAGCGCAAAAAAGTAATTTACCTATAATATTTTCTATATGTGATTTATACTTTGGTGTAAAGTTTTAATTTTCCGATTTGCAGCAGTGGTATATGTAGCGCTGTAAGGGTATTATATACTTTATTAATTTGCAACACATAGTCAGTTATGTCGAAATATAGTAGTATTTATATGTTATATCAGAGTTACATGCATATTAGTGAAGTACACGGAACAGGTTGAAGGAATCACATCATGAGTGGTATCATAATGAACCTCGCTACATATCCTACTGTTTGGTTCACTCTGCGAGGGAATCGCAGAGTGCATACACAAGTTATGAATAATAGGGAATTATGAACTACTTAAGACTAAGGAATCTTGGCGGGAAGAGCCGAGCATACCCCCTGGAGAGGTGACCCCCTCCTTTGGTTTCCTTAGGATGAACTAGCCAATGATTGACAACCCCTTGGACCTTCCTGAGACCTGGACCAATAGATGCAAGCTATACCATCTTCATTGTATTACTGTATTTCATTGTGTATATAAGCAGCAGCTTCACATCCAGTGTTCAGACATCTTGTCCCCAGACTTCAGGATTGAATGACTGCACTGGATCCAGAGCGCCTGCGATAAGTAACGGCTGTATTTATTATTACTTCGCTTGAGCATATTATTCTACTTATTGCGAATAAATCTTTGTGCGTTGGAAACACAAATCGAGGTTCGACAATCGTTATTGGTTAGCGACAATACGCACATAACACTATGGAATAACAGATGTTTTATACGCCTTCTGAATGACACAGGAATATATTGTAGACAATAGTCAGTATTGTAAAAGGAATAAAATACACGGAAATGCAGGTACTCACACAATTCTGGAATAAGTTCTATTGTTTAAGAATCTCTCTAGTTGGCAGCAAAGCATAAATGGTCAATATCCAGTTGAAACTTTATTGCCGGTGGCCATGCAGAGAATGGTTAGATCCAAAGAAATGGTTAAGACAAGCAATGATCCATGAACAGTCCGAGTCAGGCAAAAGTAAGAACTGGCAGCATATAAAACCAATACTAATTTGTCCCGCAGCAACAGCAGGATCAACTACTTTAACCAATGCTTGTCTCTGAGACCACCGTTCCAGACAAATTATTTTTCTTTTTATGTTTAAATTTAAATAACTTTAAAAAAAATAGTTCCTAAATGCTTTGTTACAGTTTATTTTTAGAGGTGTTTCTACATCGTACACATGTTGAGGTAACATCATCATATAAAAGTGTCCAGTATTACATGGTGATGTAACACTGGATAATATTCGTTGTGAATTTTCATTAAGTTGTAGCAGAGCACTTTTGACAATTGTAATAGGTTGGGAGCTTCTTCCTGATTATAAAAAGGCAGGCTACATGATACCAATTTTGGCAGCAACAACAGAGAATCATGCAGTCGTCTGGGGAGTAATTTCCTGGGCAAGCACTTTCTGCACATGTGGACCACTGACTGCTGTCCTTGTTAACAAGTGATCCTAATTATTTCACCAGTGGTTTTTCCTTTTTCTTTACATTCATGTTGATTATAATGAGTTTGCTGTGCATTTCATTGTATAAGTACTTGCATGACTTTAATTTTCTTTTCTTACAGCTGCACTGTTTATGCTGAACTACATTTTTCTGTATCCATCTTCTAACGCACTGACATTCTGTCTTCGTATTGCTCTCCAGAAATAATAAAAAAATCATTTAAAACTGCGTATACACCAGTCATAGGAATTATTTTGCTGAATAGCACCTTCACATAAGTATACCTTCCATTCTTCTTGGATAAACAATACATTTGTCAACTGATGACAGGCTGCTTCAATGGACAAAAGAACATCACCATGTTCCTTTGCTATGTTGTTTTGCTTCTTGGAATCTACTATGATGACTTCCCTGGCTCTAAAAATAATGACACCAGGACACCAATGCTGGCCATGTCCCCAGGCATCAGTGATGAAAGGGAATAGGACAAAGTCCATGTTTAAAGGACTGTTTTGTTCTAGGTGTCCGTAGAAAAGATCACTGCGTCCTCTTACAACACTCTGGTATATATAAGTAGGGCATGCCAGTATTTGTTCATTCAAAATTTTTTGGCATATGAAGTTCAAAATAACTTCTTTAATAACTTCATCACAAAGCCATTCACCAGGGTCCAACATCTTCAGAATCTCCTGGTCCATAGTACTCAGCAGCTCTGTTTCACACACTATTCCTTCTATATTCCAAGGCGATGTGTAACTTCCATTACTTTTCACTGTGACTTTCTTTATTGGTGTTGAATGTTTTGGTGCATTAATGCATTCCTCCTCCAGATCTAAGTCTATATTATCTTTTGCTATTGGTGGGTTCATCTCTGCATTTTCAAGAAGATGGGTTCCTCTTTCTAGTGAGGAGCACAGAATTGAGTCTGGTGCCGGTGTACATTTGTAAACAATATCATCAATTCTTGGCCCTTTTCTCTCAGATTTTTGTCTTTTCCCGCACCTCCTCTTCCAGAGTCTTGACAATGAGTCTGTTTGTTGATCCACAGGCTCTTTCTATCCAATTGACAATTGTGCTGCTATAATATGGTAGCATTACCATGTACTCGGGCAGGAGCAAAGAGAGGGTTCTGGCAGTAGTCTTACTGCCTCAAATTGTGGTCCATGAACATTTCTCACCACAACCGTTGCTGATTGAGGACAAAGGGAAACCCCACCAGTTTCTATACAATATCTTGCCAAAGACATTTGGCTCATTCTATAATGTTTATTTTTTTCCATTCCTTTCACTGGAAGTGGATTGGTAGCCTTAATCTTATCAATGATGGATTTAAGTGTGAAAAAATCTTGAAACGTTAATTCAGTAACTGACTTTCTAAAGCTGGGTACACACTACAGAAATTTCAACCAACTTTTTATGCTGAGCGATTTTACATGCGATCGATGGTCCGATCACTCGGTCCTTGGACTGCATACACACTAGCCTTGTTTAGGACGATAAAGGGAAGAGCGGACGTCCCTTTAGCGACTTTTTACAGCCATGTTGTCGTGAGCAATGACTGTAATTTCGTACTCACTGTTGTGGATCGGTCGGAAGTTTATACACACTACACAGCAGAAACGAGATTGTAACGAAAATATTAAACGGTACGACCAACCAAATGAGGCGATAATCGTCCATTTCGGCAGACTTTCGACGATCGTGTCACTGCACACACTGACCCGACTTTTGAACGAGCAGTCGTATGTCGGCTGTTTGAGCCGATTATTGGACGAAAACAGTGTAGTGTGTACCCAGCATAAGAAGTGAAAACTGATCTTTAAGGCTCTCACTGATGTTATTTGTTGCCTTTGTGTCATTTTGAAATGCAGCATATTTGCAAGTATTAAACTTTGCTAAATTGTTTACAATGCAGCCAGGGCCGGATTTACCACTAGGCAACCTAGGCACGTGCCTAGGGCCTAGCGGCTCTCGGGGGGCACAGCTGGGGGGGACAGGAGTAATTTTTAAAAAAATGAAAAAAAAAAAAAAAACGTCCCCTCCCCCGACTCGCGGCCACCCCCCCCCCCCCCCGCGACACGTGCTCCTCTCAGTGTCTCAGTGATAGAGAGAGGAGGAGAGGCTGCCGGGACCCGACGAGCGATCACGTGACTCTTTCTTTCTTTTTTTTACATCTGGACTGACGGAGGAGGAGCAGCGCGCAATAGAAAGGTAAGTAAAACAAGGGACATAAGTGGTGATGGTGAAGGGGCACAGAAGTGGTGATGGTGAAGGGGCACAGAAGTGGTGATGGTGAAGGGGCACAGAGGTAGTGAAGGGGCACAGAAGTGGTGATGGTGATTGGCACAGAAGTGGTGATGGTGAAGGGCACAGAGGTGGTGATGGTGAAGGGCACAGAGATGGTGATTGGCACAGAAGTGGTGATGGTGATTGGCACAGAAGTGGTGATGGGCACAGAGGTGGTGATGGTGAAGGGCACAGAGGTGGTGATGGTGATTGGCACAGAGGTGGTGATGGTGATTGGCACAGAAGTGGTGATGGTGAAGGGCACAGAGGTGGTGATGGTGAAGAGGCACAGAGGTGGTGAAGGGGCACAGAAGTGGTGATGGTGATTGGCACAGAAGTGGTGATGGTGAAGGGCACAGAGGTGGTAATGGGCACAGAGGTGGTGATGGTGATTGGCACAGAGGTGGGGATGGTGATGGGCACAGAGGTGATGGGGAAAGGGAACATGTGATATTGTGAAGGGGCAAAAGTGACAATGAAGGGGCACAGTGTGATGATAGAGGGACAAAAGTGACAAGAGCACATACTTGGATTTATGCGTATTATTTTTGCAAACAACTTAAGTAAGTATTTCTGCCCTGACTTCAATATTTATTATGTTGTTTTGACCCAACTACTTAAAAAAACGGGACTGCTTGGTAATTATTTAGGGGTGCCTTTTTCTGCAGCAGGGTGGCCTTGCTCTTTTCACATGTTAGGTACGCCCCCAAAGATGCAAGCCACGCCCTCACCTCCTTTGGCGGCGTGCCGCCGCTCCGCGGCGGCACATGCTTTCATATCTACTTAACTATAGGGGTATATGGTAGGCATGCGGCGGCACATGCTTTCACTTCTACGTAACTATAGGGGTATATGGTAGGCTGCAAAAATATAGTGCTATGGATTGTTTCAGGGAGGGGGCCCAAAAACAGTATCCTGCCTAGGGCCCTATGAGGTCTAAATCCGGCTCTGAATGCAGCCCTTTAATTGTGTATCAAAGTAGCTTTTGAAAGTTTCACTCCATTGCATGCTGAACTTTTTGTATGTCTTGTGAAACAATTCAGGACTGTCTGTATTTAGCAATTGGGCAACGTGATTCTTTAAAACTTTTAAGTCATCCTTTTATCCCCCATGCTTTCTTATCCAGATGCCAACATCTGACAAAATATGGTTAGTGCAGAAGATGTGTTGCATTTTAGGAAAGTAGGTCTGCAGGGGCTTCACAATACCCCACTCCCTGTCTGTGACAATGGGAACTCGTGTGATCTTATGCCCATCCAAACGCTTGAGAACTTTACATAAAAAAATCTTGATGGTAAGATTTGAATTTCCTTTCATGAAGAAGAAAAGCTACTGGGAATATTGAATTATTACATAATTTAATATTTCTCATCACAAATGTAGAGAAGTAAAAATTGTCAATATTGAAAGTAGTATCCCAGGATAGTAGCTGGGGTAATGTTATATCTTTATTTGATATACAGATAAGTTCATGTGCTTCTTTAATGATGTCTGGATGTCCAAATGGAACTACAAGATCTGGCATAAGTACAACATGTGTTATGTAATCTTTAAAGTGGGCTGACAGCTCAACTAGGCAAATTTTTTTATCATTACTGATGCATTTTTTCTTACACTCTTGATAAGAACTATTTTGTTCCTGTTTTAGGTTCCTTGGACGATCAACAGACATGTGTTTGTCAGTGTCAGTGAGTGTACACTTTGCAGACATTTGTAGGCTTTCATTGGTTCTTTCTTTAATTCGACAGACTCTCTTATTTCTTTGATAGCACTTTTCATTGTGGCAGTAAATGGCTTCTTGGTACCTTTATTTCTCTGCATTCCCTCAAGCAATATACATGTTTATATTGAAAGGAGTCTTTCTTTTTTCCTTTTGGGTCCTTTAAATAGTAGTATCTCTTCAGTACAACGGGAGGATTTGGGCGATTAGCATGAAAATTTGAACCTTTCAATTTCCATCTATACTGATCAAAACGAAAGTCAAGTTTCTGATCATAGTCAGCAGAAGAAGAGGGCGAGTATAGAAACACTTCTCCTCCCTTTGGTTGTATAGGTGGTAGTGAGATAATTTATTTTTCATTCAAGTCTGTTTTACAAAGTATCTGGAATGCTTCTGTGATAGATAAGTCTGTATGTTGGTCATAAAAATAACCATTTTCAGAATAAGACCTGGTACACAGTATACGGTCTTCAGTTAAATAAGATTATTGTCAATCTTTTTTAAAAAAACAACCAAAAAACAATTGAAATAAGCTAAATAAGCTCTACTGTTTCTTCAATGCTGTGAAGTGAATTATAATAAGCATCTACCTTTTCAGAGTTGAGGTTACCATTCAGTTACACTGAGTGAGTGTGTAGATGCACGATAACCTCTTCTGTAGAGTAAACTTAAGTGTAGAGTTAAACTCTGAGCACAGCAAAATGATAAAAAGTAATTAAGTGGCCCCAGAATCTTACACTTATCAGTTTGTGTGAAGGTGATCTTCTGACTATGATCAAATGCTTTTTTCTTTTTTAAGAAACACATAAAGATGTGAATGGGACTTCTGAATCTGAACTTCTAAAATCCTCACATGTATACTTATTGGTTTTTGCAAAAAAGTGTAAAAGAAAATCCCTGGTTAACATGAATTTTTTTTAAAAAAATCTCATAACTGTCCTGTGATTTTAGGAGACTTGCCAGCCATTCGACAATGTCCTGACACTCAGGAGGTATGTCCCGTAGTAGTTGTGGGTTGAGGGGGTTGTTGAGCATTCAAGTGCAACAAAAGCACCAGGCATGCCCCTTGGCATGACCCGCCACTCCTCTGCCAGTTATGGATTATAGGTGCAGTAAAAAGTACAGCTTGGTTTTATCATTGAAGGTGCTGAAGTGTCTACGCAACAGAGGCAACATTAGCGATGTTACTTATATGAAATCTCAACAATTAATAGAGACAATGTAATGTCATAGGGGGGTCTTAAAAAGCCAACACCTAAATATGGTCCATGTTGATATGCATTACATACTTCTTTTATTTATAAGCAATATTTTTTATTTATTTTCACAGTAATTAAAAAAGTATCAGACAATAGATAACAAATCGGAGTCATGTACAGCATAATGCATAGGGACATCAGAGTCATGAAAATACTCTAATTAATAACATTTCTTGGGTCAGACAGTCAGTGGTATTATATTAAACTTGGGTAAGGGGTCTTATCTAAAGTAAGCACTACATGAGTTAATCCTGTTCACAAAAACATGGCTTGTACAGATAATATCATACATCGGTCATAGGTCTCTCACACTTTAAATATGACATATTAACATAGTACCAAGTTATATGTACAGTTATAAAGCTTATCCTAAACTTTACGATAATTCCATAGCATGCCCTGCCCACATGCTTGGATTTGTAGTTCCACATCAGGAGACAGAACATATTTGGACTTGTAGTTTTTCAATTGCTAGATTAAGGTTATATTATCTCAAGTACAACACACAGGGCTCCCTTTTCTGATGAGATTGCAATGTAATGCAAACAGAGCTGCAAATTACATCAGTGGTAACCAACTCCAACTGATATTAACTGTACAAGCCAGTGGTTCCCAAACTTTTGCAATTCGCGGTACCCTTAGAGTCTCCAAATTTTTTCAAGGCACCCCTCCAAAATAATTACTGAGCAGTCCTGTTTTAGAAGTAGTTGGGTCAAAAAATTGTAATAAGTATTTAGGTCACGACAGAAATACTAATTTAGTTGTATGCAAAAATGCCCCTCTGCCCCCAGACACTCTGTCCCCTCTGCATCCAGGCACACTGCCCTCTGTCATGCTGTCCCCTCCACTGCCCTCTCTCATGCTGTCCCCCTCCTCTGCCCTCTCTCACGCTGTCCCCCTTCTCTGCTGTCACACTGTCCCCCTCCTCTGCCACGCTGCCCCCCTCAACTGCCCACTGTCCCCCTCCTCTGCCACGCTGCCCCCCTCAACTGCCCACTGTCCCCCTCCTCTGCCACGCTGTCCCCCTCCTCTGCCCTCTCTCACGCTGTCCCTCTCCTCTGCCCCCCTCCTCTGCCATGCTGCCCCCCTCCTCTGCCCACTGTCCCCCTCCTCTGCCACGATCCCTCTGACTCTGCCCCGCGCCAGCCATAGAAAAAAGAAAGAACACAGAAACTTCCCAATCCGCGCGGTGCCGGGACCCAGCTTCCACCTCTCTCCCGCAGCTATCACTGACGTCGATATTCAGTGACAGCTGCGGGAGAGAGGTGGATGCTGGTTCCCGGCGCCGAGCGGATTGGCAAGTTTCTGTGTTCTTTCTTTTTTCTATGTCTGGCCCGCGGAACCCCAGTGACAGCGCCGCGGCACCCCTGGAAACCGCCGGTACAAGCCATGTTTTTGTGAGCAGGATTAACTCATGTAGTGCTTACTTTAGATAAGACCCCTTACCCAAGTGTAATATAATACCACTGACTGTCTGACCCAAGAAATGTTTTTTTATTAGGGACTTTTCATGACTGATGTACCTATGCAAATTGTAATATTGTAATGAGGTACAGGTGTGGGGGAGCGTATATGCAAAGGGTTTAGTGTGTGTGATTAGGGGATGTGGGAGAAATGCAAGTTTTTACTGATAATTCTGCATTGACATGGTGTATAAAACAGCTGTCGTTCCATAGTAATCGGCTGTCATTCCATATATAAAACATGCCCAACTACCTTAGCAATAAGTGTGTGGAAGATATAATTTAGAAGATTTTTTAAAAATATACATAAAATTTCAATTTGCTATCATCATAGTAGTCTATTGGTATTCCTTTTAGTACACCCCAAGACATAATCAATGGAACAAAGTAAAAAGGCGAATGAAATAAACAGAAAGAATGAACAAAATGACATCCCTCAAATGGTATGGGCTGTCCATTACAGCTCCTGTTGCCTATAGAGTGAAGAAAGTCATAATGTTAGCAGAGGTAACAATCAATAGAATGCCGCTTCTCAATTTATTTTGAACTGGTGATATCACTGCCAAGTTCCTTCAGTAAAGCTACTAATTTCTAGTTAATCGGTAAACTGCGTTCCCCTGAATACTGTTTCAGTCTACAAAATATGTGCTTCCAGTGTATGAATTTAACAGGTGCACTTTAACTGTAGGAAGCTGGAAACAGGAAGTTGTTATGGTGGCACTAAAATGTATCCCTCCTCCTAACTTGTGCGAATACAGCGTTTGGTGCCTCTGGGAACCTCCCGAGATCATAGAGTTGGAAAAGCAAAGACCGAAATTGCTAGTCTCATAATGTGCTGTCTAGCAAGGTCAGCAATGTACTTTTTTAAAATTAGTTCAGCTCCATCTGCCGGCAAAAGGTTAGAATTGCTGACATACTGTGTGCGATTGAATGGACGTATTTCCTACTTGTGAGTATGCCCTGAATTTCCTTCATTACAGTTCTGTAATTTGCCTGTTGTAAAACCAGACATCGTTGCACGTTAGAGGAAAAAGGCGGTGAGTGTACTGGAAACTGTGTCACACTTGCTGTGAAATCTGTTGTCGAGACAGTGTTCAGTGCTTTGAGGCTTCCTATACACTGAAGTAGATTCTAATGCTACATTTTCATATTTTTATGCGAAAACATGGAGTTTTCCTACGTAGTTTTTTGGCAATAATAATGAATCATATTGAGGATTATATTGGGACTGACAGGCAGATAAGTAGCAAAATGGTCTATCAGAGCTGCCGCATTAGGACGAGAAAGTATATGTCAAAACCTGTCATGAAGACTGGGCTTACATGTATGATAGACTAGCACCTACTTCAGTAATAACTTGCCTAAGGAACCATACATAGATGGCGTGATCTGTATCAGTCAATTATTAATAGCTGCAATTCAGTGCTCAACAGCGCAGGTTTACACATTGGAATTGGCTTCAGTATCAGTCACATTTATAAACATAAAACTGAGAGAAAATTCTTAATGAAATTAATAGTGAGCACCTACTAGATTCTCATGTGTAGGCTACCTTGTGGTTAGCAGGGTTGTAGCCAATTATTTAATTGCAGCATTTCCAACCCAGTTAAACTTAATTTGAATGAAAAAAAAAAAGCATCAATTGAAAACAATACTGCATAGTTAGCCCTTTTTCCTAGGGCTCTTATGTTCTTCTCAGCCTGCCCAAAATCCGAGTCCCAAGTTGCAATCAAGAGAATCTGCAGCTTGTGATTGTTACATCCACTGGTGGAGTGTTTAAAGTGCTAGTCCATCCCCAATACCTCATCCTTACATGCACCAGAGTTAGCTGGGAGTGGCACCCGCTCATCATGGTGATGTCTGACAGGGCAGTCTCCCCTTAAGTGTGATATGTCACAACTAAATCAGGACAGTTCAGAGATAGGTAGAAGCGCTTTTTTTTGTCTCCAGCCACACACACAAACATGAGTTTCAAAATATATGGATATGTAGTTTTTTTTTGGGAGGGTCAATTAAGGAACAATTATACCCCCTAATTGAAATGTTCATACATGAATATGCTGTTCAGTGTTAACAAGGAAACTATTACAAAGTTAAGTGGCATCAAATATTTCCTCTTCCTTTTATAAGACACAGCTGAAACCATATCCTGTATCGAATTTGGTTTCAATAGTTATCAGGTATTTTTGTAGTTGTAAGTGATTGCAGATCTCGCCATTGGCCTTTGAATGTTATATTTCAATCTCACAATTTGCCCATTTACATGTGTGTCCAAAATAGACTTTATTAATTTTGGTAGGACTGAGTAACAGGCTTGTACTGTGTTGTTAGCATAACTTGCACTAGACAAATGATATGCAATGGTTTTAGTGCAGATTTGCAGCTTTGAGCAATGATGGTAAACAACCATTACTTTCCTGCTGTATATCATCATCACCATTTATTTATAGAGCGCCACTGATTCCACAGCGCTGTACAGAGAACTCGCTCACATCAGTCCCTGCCCCATTGGAGCTTACAGTCTAAATTCCGTAACATACACACACAGACGGACACACAGAGACTAGGGTCAATTTTGATAGCAGCCAATTCACTTACTAGTATGTTTTTGGAGTGTGGGAGGAAACTGGAGCACCCGGAGGAAACCCACACAAACACGGGGAGAACATACAAACTCCACACAGATAAGGCCATGGTCGGGAATTGAACTCATGACCCCAGTGCAGTGAGGCAGAAGTGCTAACCACTAGGCCACCGTGCTGCCCATGGTATATCTGGTATAGTACAAATATTTCTAAGATGCAAAGCACTTGTGTTGCAGTGATATCCCTAATCCTGCCCCTGTATATCTGCCCATCACTATTCAGCCTTTATGGAACATTTATTACTCTAGATATCTGTTGTCCAATCCTAGCTGGTCTGGGTTTGCAATGCTGCAAGTTAAAGAAGCACCACTCTTTGACTGCAATTTCTGAAGGATAGAACCAACAGCATGTTGGACGGAATTAATCAAGCGTGGTCTGGCATTGTTAGTATTGTTACTCCATTTGCCATAATGATCATTATTCTGACAAGCTTTTAAGGTGCGTTAATATTTCAGTGAATGCAGAAAACCAGGGGCAATCGGTGAGCTAATAGTAATAGCTTGCCTAAGGAACCATAGGCTGTGTTATGTGTCAGTCAATTATTAATAGCTTTACACTGCACCCCCTAGAAAACTTATTCATTGAATTTAGCAGACAATTTGGAAATGGCCTCAGTATCGGTCACATTTCTAAACATAAAACTCAGAGAAAAATCTTAATGAAACAGGCCCTAACTAATAGTAATTATTAAAATATAGTTTAGGTATTGCTAAAATATAACATAGTAGCCATACCCACATGTAGTTTAGTTTTTCAAAAAATATAGACATTGAAATTGCCTAGCTTTTTATCATGCAAAGCTGAAAATTGTGGATTTTAATTTGTATAATGGTATTTTCTTGTTTAGATTTGTGGCAATGTTTTGTCAATATGTGAAGAACTCCATGATTTGGATCAAAAGCAATGAATTCCTTTCGTGCCAAAAACTGTTCCCAAGAAGATGGCAGTATGCAAGTTTTTTTGGGACTGTTAATTTCAAAAGCCAAAATCAAGGACGAAGAAAACATGTGCAAATCTTACCAGGTGTCCATAGATCTGGTGGTGGTTATAGCAAGAGTTCTTTCCTTGCACCAAGTCTGCCTCCGTCCAACAGGACTGTTATATCTGCAGCCTCTCTTGCAGCAGCATCTCCAGGGCAGCTAAATGACGATCATGGTGTGTATGCAAAACTAGCAGATTCTACTCCAGTTCATTTAGCCGAGAATGTGCTTATATCTGTACAAGAAGCTACAGGGTTGCCATGGTGGGCCAATATTTTGTGCACAACAATATTGCTCAGAACAGCAGTAACCCTCCCTCTGTCAATATATCAGATGCACATTCTAGAAAAGGTGCGTATTCTACCTGTCAGTACTTGTTTTTGTTTTTTTCCTTTTTTCATTTTAAAATGTATTCTATTTCTTCAGTTGCATTAAAGTTTAACTCCACCCAAAACTAAAAAAAATCAGTTTTAGGTGGAGTTTCATAAGTTAAAGGCTTTTCCCAGTTTCATGGAGTTTTTTTTTTTTATAGCAGTTACATGCACAAATTAGACCCAAAAGATCTGTTTTGCAACTAGAATCCCTATAGTGTATTTTGCACTTAACATTTCCTCAAGTGCTTGCTATTGACTGGTGGCGGGCCATCATGAGTTATGGCCGGACACATCAAACCCAATGTCATCAAGTTTGATATGAGTAGCACAATAGATCTACACACTTCTAGAAAGTGTATGAAGACAATGGTTGCTGACGAAATAGGGACTATATTTGCAAAATAGGTCTTTAGGGTCTAACCAGTAAGAGAAAAAAATGCCACAAAAGTGGAGTTGACCTTTGCCTCGCTGCTAACGCATTTTGGTTACTCCTGTTTTGAGCCTATTTTGTAGTTTTTGGGCACATCGCATTCCAACATCAATATCAGTATTTTTTTTGTACAGTACCTAAACAATTCATACCTTATGTATTTCCGAAAATACCATTGGTTTCTTTATAACCCTGCCCTTCACAGTTTTGGGCTGCATTTAGAAGACAAATCAGTTTTGGGTGAAATTAATAATTTAGTACTTCCCTGAGGAATCAGCATGCAACTTGGTGACTCTTACAGCCCCCGTCATCATAATCATATTTATTTCTCTATTAAATTAAAAGTATCACACCATGACATTATGTTGGTGCTGTCCATTAGACCTAAGCTTGGAAACATTGCTTGTTTATCATTTAAAAAGAAAAAAACGCAACCATGTTTTTCCATAAACATTGTTTTCATCTCCTGGAAAAATGTTAGTCTTATTCCCAGTGAGGTTTTTTTTTATCTGCAGATGTTTAAAATAAACTTCTTTGTACATATCAGTTCTGAACTACAACATTTAGGCCAATATTTACTAATGCTATTCATTGTGCTGTATATAAAACACATGATTTACTAAAGGCAATACTGCTGTAGCACTGCCCAGTCCTCTAGAGGGGAGTCTGAAAAAAATGAGCAGGCCACCTCACCTAGATAGTACCAGCCCAATGCTGAATAGTAATGGGCACCTTGTGTTACCTATAGGTGGTGGATACCAAAGTAATAAGTGTGTGTATGTATGTACACTGATCAGCTACAACATTAATACCACTGACAAGTGAAGTGGATAACTTTGACTATCTTATTACAATGACACTTTCCATGAGGTGGGATATGTTATGCAGTAAGTGAACAGCCAGTTATTGAAAATTGATGTGTTGGAAGCAGGAAAAATGGGCTAGCGTAATATCTGAGTGACTTTGACAATGGTGACCATGCTCATTGATGAGTGTAGGGAGCAAAAGCTAGTCGGTTTGGTCCAACTTCACAGAAGTTGACTATGATAGAAAGGTGTCTGAACAGTGCATCGCAGCTTGCTGCGTAGCTGCAGACTGCTCAGAGTGCCCATGCTCATCCCTGTACACCACTGAAAGTGCCTGCATTGGGCACATGAGTGCCAGATTTTGACCATGGAGCATTGGCAGAAGGTGGCCTGGTCTGATGAATCACTTTTTGTTTTACAACATGTGGATAGCTGGATGCGAGTGCGTTGTTTACCTGGGGGAGAAATGGCACCAGGATGCGCTATAGGAAGAAGGGAAGCCAATGGACACAGTGTGATGCTCTGGACAATGTTCTGCTGGGAAGCCTTGGGTCCAAGCATTCATGTGGATGTTACTTTGACACGTACCATATACATAAACATTATTGCAGACCGAGTAGACCCCCTTATGCCAATGGTATTCCCTGATGGCAGTGGCCTCCTTCAGCAGAATAATGGCCTCTGCCACACTGCAAAAATTGTTCAGGAATGGTTTGAGGAACATGACAGAGTTCATGTTGTTACCTTGGCCTCCAAATTCCCCAGCTCTTAATCCAATCAAGCATCTGTGGGATGTGCTGGAAAAACAAGTCCCAGCTATGGAAGACCAGCTTACAGGAATTAAAGAATCTGCTGCTTAGGTCTTAGGTGCCAGATACCACAGGACACCTTCAGAGGTCTTGTTGAGTATATGCCTGTCAGAGCTGTTTTGTTGGCACGAGGAGGGCCTACACAATAATAAGCAGGTGCTTTTAATGTTGTGACTGATTGATGTATATGTATTGTTGATATAAATATATCCTAGGAAGGATTGCATTGTGAATGTTTAAATAGTGTGAAGGTCACAGTGTCTGCCTTACACACGGAAGATCCATCCTCTGGTGAAGTTGCTATTTAAATTTTATGGGAGACATATATATATATATATATATATATATATAGATATAGATATAGATATAGATATATATATAGATATCTAGTGTGCCTAGTGCCAAGCCACTACCTCTGATGGAGTCTCTGTGATAAAATGTGTCAGACCTGACTTTGTGCACTACAGGTTTTACCTGATCGTTCTTTGGGGGGTCATAAACCAATACATTATAGTGTTCTAGTAAGCATGTCAGTTGTTTTTCATTAAAGCCGAAAGGTTGGTATAGAGCGCACCTTTTTATTGTGTTCACAGATGGTCTAAAGCCTATGAGGATTCAAGTAATTTCTAAAAGGGAAGCGTCAGACTTATCAATGAGTCTGTGTGGAAAGCACTGGAAGATATGTGTGCTAACCTGTTTAAAAAGACAGATTTGTCTTAAGTAACCAGTGATTCTTGGATCTGTGTTACTAATCTTTTAATGTTTAATTACACATGTTGAACACTTTTTTTCATTGATAATATGAAAATAGTCAGTGAAGTATTATATATAATATGTACACTCAGTGGTGTCACACGTCGGACCCGCAGACCCAATGCTCGGGGTATTGCGCATGGTTTTTATCACCTCCTCACATTCTTTGGGAGACTAATTATCCTACAGGATATTTAAGGAATCTGTTCCACAGGGAAGGTGCCTGTTCTTTGAGTCAACTCTCCCCAGTGCTCAGCCATGGCTCCCACTGTTCTCCTGCCCCTTTGACAGCAGATTATCGCTCCTGTCTCCAGCAACTCTGCAGTTATCCACAGTGGTCTCCAAATCCGCTGCAGTCTATAGCTCCTTGACTCCTGATACTCTGCAGCTGTCCTCAGTGGTTTCTATACCTTCCACAGACTATCTTACTGGGCCTTTTCCTGTCTGGGTTGGATCATCACCTATTCTCAGCCTCTGGGTACTCTCTACTTGTCTCGCCTGGCACTCACTCAGAGGAACAGAGGCTGCAAAGTCCATACCTCCATGCCGGGTGTCCCTGGCGAAAACTATATGCCTCGTTTTTCTCCACACCTCTCAGAAACTGTTGATCTCCTTGGATTGTAATGTATTACAGTCTAGAGTTTACAGAGAATGGTGCACAACACAAAAAACATACAGCGAGCTGCAGTTTTGCGGGTGAAAATACCTTTTTAATGAGAGCGGTCAGGAGAGAATGGCCAGACTGGTTCAAGCTGACAGGTAATCAACTGTACCTCAAATAACTGTGCGTTATAACACTGGTATGCAGAAGATCATCTCTGAATGCACAGCACACCGGACTTTGAGGTAGATGAGCTAAAGTAGCGGAAGACCACATAGGGTTCCACTAACTAAGAACAGGAAACTGAGGCTACCATGGGCACAGGCTCACCAAAACTGCATAGTTGAAGAGTGTAAAAACATCACCTGGTCTGACAAGTCTAGATTTCTGCTGCATCATACAGATAGTAGGTTCATAATTTCACATAAACAACATGAATCCATGGTTCATTTTGACTTGTGTCAGCGTTACAGGCTGATGATGGTATAATGGTGTGGAGAATGTTTCTTTGGCACACTTTAGGCCACTTCAAACCAATTGAGCATTGTTTAAATGCCACAACCTACCTGAGGATTGATGCTGACCATGTGCATTCCTCTATGTCCATATTCTACCCATCTTCTAATAACTATTTTCTTCAGGTTAATGTTTCATGTCACAAAGCACACTGCTGGTACCATGAACATGATAATGAGTTCAGTGTACTCAAATGTCTTCCATAGTCAAAAGATGTTAATCCAATAGATCATTTTTAGGATGTGGTGGAACTTTAGGATGTGGTGGAACGGGAGATTCACAGTGCAGTTAACAAATCTGCAGCAACGGTCATGTCATCATGGATCAGAATCTCTAGGAATGTTTCTAGCGCTTTGTTGAATCCATTCCATGAAGAATTCAGGCTGTTTTGAGCACAAAGGGCGTCACTACAAAAAGGAATCTAATAAAATGGCCCCTGAGTGAATATTTTTAAAATATATGCTCACCTAAAATCTGCTAACATTCCACAGTATGCAGTAGTCCAAAGAGAATACTTGCTCTCTGGCCAAAAACTACACATAACAAAGTCACCATGTTAAACTGGATATTTCACACCCCGTTTTACCATGCATAGTGGCCTAAACTGTATGCGGTTTAGTGGTCTTCAAATCCAAGGTATGGGGGTTTGCAAACTGCAGGCAGAACCCCCATTGGTAAGTGCCATCCAAAAGTTTATTTCTGTCCTGAATCTTTCAATTTAAAACAATGGGGGGTAAATGTATATTTATAAAATTACCCCTGGGAATGTTGCAGAAAAGTTTGCAAAGAAAAGTAACATTCACCTTGATAGTGAACAGTGTTGGGTGACAGTTGAAATTGGACTATAGGTACAGACAGGGAAGGAGAGGATAAGCAGAGAGTTTCAAGAAGGACCAGTTGGTAGATAAATGGAACTTGATGATACAGGGAATGAGATGGATAATATTGAATGGAGAGAACAGCAGGGGAGTCATGGATAAGCAGTCAGAAGCAAAGGGTCTTATTTAGGGGGAGATTTAATTAATAAAATAATATGCAACGTGTCTCTGGAACGGCTGTGGTGACGCCTCACACGTATTTTTTTTTGCGAAATACCCGCTCCTTTATGCTCGCACCTCCATAGAGCTGCGAGGAAAAATGAGCGGATATTTTTACCATACTCACAGTAAAAATGCACAGCCGCGATGTTTTGTGCACCTGCACAAACTATGTTGCGATGCAAATGCATTTTTTTTTGCATGCAGGGAACTGCCTGCTTTTGCCTGCAGCATATAAATTTTGGCCAGCTTTATATTGTGCAACCCCCTGCCCCCCCCCTTCTTCTGGCTGAATTTACTTCTATCTCTCATTGAGCCCCAAAGGGGTTAAACAGCGTTAACATGGGAGGTTAGAGAGCTATAAAAGACAATAAGCACGGCCTGGTTTCAGGTGTAGGTAAACAGGCAACGTGGCCAAAAGGGTTAACATATTAGCCAATCACACATACAGGCAAGGACAGAAGGAATCACTGACAAGACACTAAGGGCACATGGGGTCACAGTGAAACCGTTAGGGAGCAGAATGCTAAAGGAAAAAAGAATGGACTTACAAAGGCAATAAATATGTCCATGAGCCTTATAAATCTTGCAATATCTGTGTTTTGTTTTGAGAAACTGGGGAATGATCTCAATATGTTCTCTTTAACAGCCTGTCGCAAGTCTAAATGGGAAAACACACGTAATATAAATAATGTGCTTTCTTTATTAATTCTGCACAACACACTATATAACATTCTGTAATAATATACTAAGCATTTGCACATGAGTTGCTTTATCTTCACCTTTTGCTTTATCTTTAGCTAGGTGGAAAATTTACAGCCAGAAATAGATAAATTAGCCAAGCAACTGCGATATGAAGTGTCTGTTTATGGGAAGCAGCATAGCTGGAATGACAAGGTTGCCAAGTAAGTTTTTCATAATTACATTTGTAATATTTTTAGATCAATTGTTGCTGCTAAAATATGTAGTCAAAACTTTTTCTAATTTGTGTGAAATGTAAACATAAAGTTGGTTATCCATATATTTGTTAAATGTGCAATGTTAGTGTTCTTAAAGTGTAAAGAAAAAGCAAGAAACCTAGTCCTACTAATTATAAGGCTAGGATAGTTCTATATAGACACAAGATTAAATATATTGCAGAAACCAGTAAAAAAATCATTATATGATTAAATATATAGATTTATTGGCTTAATCAGGATAAAGTGGATATTTATATTAGGAATACAAAGTCCCAAAATATGAGTCATTAGGAGAGAGACACAAGCTTTTTTGAATTCAAAGATAGTCGGTTATTTCTATTGGAACATTCGTTAGTCCCTCCTGTATGTTAGCTGTCAAGTATATATAAACTGGTGTTTTATCTTTCCACGTCTATGTAATAAAGGCAGACTCTAGGATTCTTCAAATATATGCTTGTTTCTTTCCAATCTCCAATAGAAGTAGAAGAATCAGGGTACAGGACCACTTTCTTTGTAATTCAAAACGTATGCAGTCTCAATTAGTAGACAAAAACCTTGACACGTTTCTCTGATCCTATGTGACTACATAGCAACAGCTTCCTTTGTAATGACAGTGGTGCAGAAGGCCAGTTGTGGAAACTTCTGCACGTCAGAGCTATGATTCGGAGTCAAATGTGTACAATATAAATGTTGCTGGTGGTGTCTTACCTGCTAAGCCCACCCTAGCTGTTTGATTCTTGGTAAGTTAGCCTTGATTGGATGAGATGGAGGTTCTTCTCACCTCCTCAAACTCCCAGTCTATGGTGGAGGAGCCTGATGAGCCATTCTCCTCACGGGGAAAACACTATGGCTCATGGTGCAGTGACAGCTAATGCTGATAGAAAGTGACGTCATACTGCCAGTATTGGGCAGTATAAACATACCAGAAAAAAAATAAATGCATTGGATATTGAAGGTTATAGTGGAATAAAATGAGAATGTAAAGAAGATGGCATCCATTGAGAAAATAAGTATAAACACATTTTTATGAATGGGTTATATAATCTAGGACCTATTTATTGCAAATGACATGTGTTAAAGGTAGTAAACAATTTCATGTGGATATAGATAGAGCGACAATATTTAATATATCTAAAAGAGATGCTTGGTATTACCAAAACAAAGTACTATATAATTTTTTTTAGCTGTCTTCAACAGTATATTCCTTTCAAAATCTCTCTGGAGGGAAACAAGTATGGCTGCCAGACACAGACACAGACACTCAGACCTCTGCATGTCATGATTAGCCAGAAGGGGGAGAAGGTTGAAAATAGATCTGAGTAGCTTTACAAAGGCTCTCTGTTCATTGCATCATGTGCCATGTGACTGTGGTTTCCATGGTAGTCACATTATACTGTGGAAAGTTTGCAGAATTAAATATCATTAACAGTAGTTTGAAGAAACAAACCAAGGTAAAGAGTTAAATGTCAATAGCCTACCAGAGTGATTCATGTAAAAAACAAACACCTATTTTTCATGCCACTGCTGCTTAAAATTATTGTTGGGGTCAAGTGTGAATGGTGAGATCCAATGAAGAGTACAGAGCACAAAAAATATCTTTAACAACAGTGTTATTATGTTTTACTTTTAAAAACAGGTTTCATTTCCGTAAAAACTTGAAAAGGATTATAAATGAACTCTATGTGCGAGATAATTGTCATCCAATTAAGGCCAGTCTGATTATGTGGATCCAAATTCCAATGTGGATTTTTGTTTCTCTGGCTCTGAGGAATTTCAGCTTCAATACAGGTGGCTCAAGTGCAGGTACACAAACATTTATTTACCTATGAGATGTTGCTGTGCAAATGATATTGGAAATTAATAGCAAATAACAAGTTTTGCAACTATATAGTCACTCCTGTTTCTCACCCTCTGAATTCTCTTCCCCTCAACTCCATTTAACTTTGCTCGCTCTTCCTGCTAATCTCTCAGTGTCATGCTTTTTTCATCTCTTTAAACTCTCGTCATCATCAACATTTATATAGCGCCAGCAGATTTTGTAGCCCTTTACAATTGGTAACAAGCAGTAATAAAACAATACAGAGAAGTAAGAGGGCCCTGCTCGCAAGCTTACAATCTATGGGATTGCATTTTACCACTCCCTGTTCTTCTTTCCACCACTCCTGTCAGGCGTTCTCTGATGTCAGCTGTTCTCACAATTGTTAATTGGTTTGAGGCAGTTACTCATTTAAGGGCTTGATAATGATCCGATTGATTTCATTTGAATTATTGGGCATCTGGCTCATTTTCAGGCCACACTGCATTATCAGACCATTGCTGCTGACATCTCAGCATATCTGGCCAACTTTAGCTTTACAGTTACATTAATCAATTATTCAGTACATCTGAAGAACAGAAATTTAAATTACTTCCTTGCTTTCTCACCATTCATGTGGCTGACCTTTGTTATGAGCGTTTTGTCGCTATCCAATAACGATTGTCGAATCTCGATTTGTGTTTCCAACGCACAAAGATTTATTCTCAAAAAGTAGCAGTATATATATCTTAGCGAAATAATAGTAAGTACAGCCGTTACTTATCGCAGGCGCTCTGGATCCAGTGAACAGTCATTCAGTCCTGAAGTCTGTGGTCTAGGTGACTGAACACTAGATGAGGAATTGCTGCTTATATGCAAACAGAGATACAGTAAAACAATGCAAAGGTGTGGCTTGCTTCTATTGGTCCAGGCATCAGGAGGGTCCAGGGGGTAGCAGATCATAGGCTAGTTTAAGCTCAGGAATCCAAAGGAGGGGATCATCTCTCAAGGGGATGAGCTCTGATCTTCCCGCCAAGAATACTAATCCTAATAGTCCATAATTCCTTAACATTAATAACTTGCGTATGCGCTCTGCGATCCCTTCGCAGAGTGAACCGGACAGTCGCAAATGTGAAGGGGATTAGTTTGATACCACACATGACATGATTCCTTCAACGTGTACCATATGTTTTACTGATATGCATATAACTCATATTACACATAAATACTACTATATTTCGACATAAATGACTGTGTTGCAACTACCATTAATGTGTACTATTTTACAAGTGTGCGTGTTTGTGCGAATGTATGTAAAAGACTAAATACTGTTGTTGCCACGTGTTGCAGCTGCGTACGCCCTTCCACGCCGTAGCGTGCCCTTTCACGCCGTAGCGTACCGTATGCATCTTTTCAAACAAAGACAACCAAGTTTGCTCGATTTTAATTGAAATGACTTTATCCAATTTGCTGACTTCGACAGCTCCACCCTTTTGATAGTATAATAAACTCGCCTAATCACCGTTTCAAGTTCAGGGTTATACAACACTTCTTCACATACCATGATCTCGGTGTCTTGCACCACCCTTTCAGTCTCTTTCTCAGTGTTTCTCCTAGAAGACTTTTCCACACTTTAACACAGTAGGAACACATTTGACACATAAACCAATTGCTAAGATGACACCCAGTATAAGGAGAAGGAGCTTACCTACACTAGCAACCATTTCCTGTACCCACTCCCCCAGACCAGAGAAGCATTTCACAGGGTTCAACCATGAGAACCAACCTGACACCTTTTCCCCGACCTCATATAACGAAGAATTATGGTTCCTTCGAAATTCCCATTTCAGTTGCAGAATTTCATCCATCGTCCGGTCTATAACATCCTTAGGGTCATCCGTATTATTGGTGATGTACGTGCAACATTTTACACCGAACTGGGTGGCCAGTGTCACACAGTACCCACCAGTAATAGAGGTGAGATAATTTAGTACCAGTCTATGTTGCACCAACTCCTTCTTGTACGCTTGTAGCTCCCTTCCAGTATACCTGAAAGTGTCATCATACATCTCGGTGATATTGTCTATTAATTTAGCTAGGTCTTGGATATATTTAAAGTTTAACGTTCCCCGAGCGGTCCTGGTGAGATCTAGAGCGACCATAACTTGGAAATCCGCGGTTTCACTAAGCAATTTTGTAGCTATGGGTTCCTCACCAGGAATCATATTTCTCTTGTCACGGTGTTCATACTGTGTGTGTCTGTATGGTGGTGATGTAGTCTTGTGAATACCAACCATTTCTTCATTAGTAATAGTCATGATTTCAGGAACCAGTTTAGCTAAGAAACAGAAGCCCTTGGAACTCAGAGTCACCCAGGAATAAGCTTTCCTCCCACAAAGTACACATCATCAGGGAGAACATAAGGAACAGTATGTCCATTAATTATATCACACAGAGTTTCGATAAAACTACCCATGCCTAGTGTCTCCATTTGCTCAAGACACGTGTTAGCATGGATGACATTCTTACAATTATCTATAGAGACTTTTCCAATGGATACGTTCTTATGTTTGGTTACACGCCCTAATTTGTGACTTCCATCAACATTCCTGGTTATTGGTGGCCTCAGTCTCCCTCCAAAATGAGCGTGGCGAGCCATTGTCTGATCTGATAGGTCAGCTTCCCAATTCTACAGACGCTTTGCATGAGAGATATTTAGACACAGCAAAGATTTGTCTACCGAGTATTGTCAAAGCGTTAGACTAGGGAACCTAGTGTTATTGTACCTCCCCTCTATGGGCCTCCCACCCCTCAATTCGAGTACTTCGGAGATGTTTAATGGGAATAGCACTAGTCCTATGTTATGCTGCCCCTGCGGCACGTGAGAGCACACCCAGCTTGGTTTAGCAACTTACCCACCAGGGAGTGATAATCCTCCAAAGGATGCCCGCCCACATTCAGATTACCGGTGGACTGACATCGCTGGATGCATCTCTCTTCAACTAGGGAGTAACAGAACTTGCAGATACAATACTCATCAGACAATAGTCCCTCACACTGTCTCCAAGTTCCCGAGCTAGCAGACCTTTTCATAACCCCTGGACCAAGCTTAATAATTGACTGCTCTGGGTATTCTAATAACTTTTCCTCGATTTCCATTTCATCCGTATCACTGCCAGAACCTTCCTCTGTCCACCATCCTCCTTTACAAAAATAGAATATCCTAGAAAAAGTAAAAACCAGGAAAATCCTGGAACAAAAGAAAAACAAAAAACCGCCACTCCATAGCTGGAAAGATAGTTCTGATGCAACGTCTCTGGCTCAGGTGTCTTGACTGGCGGGCCTTAAGTCTCCCGGAACAGATTTACGAGTGACAGATCTGTGTCGTCGGTCTCGGTTTTATCTCGCACTTTCTCCGGGTTATTGACTCTCCTGCAGTGGGTGGAATGGACCCAAGTGTCTCTCTCTGCAACCTTCAGTGATGTAGTACTGGTCAGCAGCACTTGGTACGGGCCTTCCCAACGGTCAGTTAAACAACCTGAGCCTAAGAAATTATGGATCATAACATTGTCCACAGGTTCAACATCATGACAATTCGTTTCTGGCATACCAGGTGACAGCATTTTGAGTTTTTGTTGTTGTTTCAGCTGTCTGCTCATTTTTATAAGATATTGCACAGTCACTTCATTATTACACTTCAAGTCGTCTTGCGGACTCACGATCAAATCAGGTTGTCGTCCGAACAGTATCAAAGGGGGACAGATTAAGAGGAAGTCTAGGAGTGGTTCGAATGCTATGAAGGACTAGTGGCAAAGCTTCAGGCCATGCCAACCCAGTTTCAGCCATTATTTTACCAAGCTTGTTCTTTATAGTACCATTTACTCTTTCCACCTTACCACTGGCTTGTGGTCGGTAAGGGGTGTGAAGTCTGCTACTGATTTCCATGAGCTTACACATATTCTGGAAGATATCACCAGTAAAGTGGGTACCCCTATCACTTTCAATGATTCTAGGGATACCGAACCTACACACAAAATCTTGTACAATTTTCTTTGCAGTGAACACAGCAGTATTAGTGACTGCCGGATATGCTTCTACCCAACCGGAAAACACATCAATACACACTAACACATATTTTAGATTCCTGCACGGTGGTAATTGGATATAGTCAATTTGTATTACCTGAAAAGGTCCGTCTGTAGGAGGGATGTGGGATGGCTCAGTTGGAATAGTTTTCCCGACATTTTTCCTCAAACAAGTAAGACATGACATTGCTTTCTTACCAGCCTGAGAGGAAAATCCAGGAGCACATCAGTATGCTCTCACCAGTTTGCACATACCTTCTTTACCCAGGTGAGTCAGACCGTGTGCTGCTTCAGCCAGGCTTGGATAGTATGTTCGGGGAGCTACAGGCCTACCTTGTCCATCCCTCCAGAGTCCTGAGGACTCTTGACCACATCCCTTCGCCTTCCAGACCGCCTTTTCCTGCAGGGAACACAAATCTTGCATTTCAATTAATTTCTGCATGTCTAATGTCTGAAAAACCATCATAGTCTCGGTCGATACAGTCATAAATTGCCCTGCCGCCCATTTAGCAGCTTCGTCTGCCCTGTTGTTGCCCAATGACACTGGGTCTTCTTCAAAGGTATGGGCTTTGCACTTTATGATGGCTACTGTTCTGGGTAACTGTATCGCTGTCAGAAGTCCTTTTATGTGTTGTGAGTGTGTCACTGGCGTACCTGCTGCTGTCGTAAAGTTTCTAAGACGCCAAAGGGCCCCAAAATCGTGCACTACCCCGAAGGCGTACCTAGAGTCAGTATATATATATTTGCTGATTTACCCTCTGCCAACTCACACGCTCTCCTTAATGCTACTAGTTCCGCCCCTTGGGCTGAGTGAGGTGGGCCAAGGGGTTCAGCTTTTACCACATCCTGATCGTCTACCACAGCGTAACCAGTACATAGCTCTCCCGTCTCTGTCTGTCTTTGACAACTCCCGTCTGTATAAAACGTAAAATCTACATTTTCTAAGGGGCTGTCACGTATGTCGGGCCTTGCAGTAAAGTTCTGGTTCAGGTGTTCCATACAGTCATGTGTGTCAGTACACTTGCCTAACTAATCATCAACCAGGGTCTCCTCACCTCCCACCCTTTGTGTCTCTAGAGACACATATGGAAGGTATGTAGCTGGATTTAAGGTGCTACATCGTTTGATGGTGATGTTTGAGGGTGCCGTCAGGGCTAGTTCCCACTTTGTGAATCTAGCTGAAGAAACATGTCTGGTTTGGGCTGAATTTAACAGAGCTGATACAGCATGGGGTGTATAGACAGTTGAATTATTTCCTAATACTACGTCTTCGCTTTTACTTACCAGAAGAGTAGTTGCTGCTACACTTCTGAGACATGTTGGGAGTAATCTTGCCACAGTTTCCAATTGTGCACTGTAGTATGCTACCGGTCTGCTAGCGTCCCCATGTTTCTGTGTGAGGACACCTGCTGCACAATCATCAGCTTCTGTACAGTATAGCTCAAAAGGCTTTTCATAATCAGGTATTCCCAATGCAGGTGCTCTAGTCAGACTATCTTTAAGATTAAAGAACGCTTGCTCTGACTCTTCTGTGTGTACAACACGTTCTGGTTTTGAGGAAGAGACTAGCTCCTGCAATAATAATGCCAGAATAGAAAAACCTGGGATCCAGGATCTACAGTATCCACACATCCCCAGGAAGGTACGAATCTGCTTCTGGCTCTGCGGCAGAGTCATGTGTTGTATGGCCTCAATCCTGTCTGTTGTCGGGTGTCTTAGCCCCTTGGTGAGGCAGTGTCCTAAGTATTTGACCTTAGTCTGACATGGCTGTAATTTATCCTTTGCCACCTTGTGCCCTGTTTGTGAGAGATGAAGCAACAACAATTTAGTATCATGTAAACATGACATAATAGAATCAGAGCACAACAAATCGTCCACATATTAAATTAGAACAGACACATTACAGGGTTGAAAGGATTGCAAACAGTCATGTAAGGCTTGGGAGAAAATACTGGGGCTGTCAATGAACCCCTGGGGTAGTCTAGTCCATGTGTATTGCAATCCCCTGTAGGAGAATGCAAATAGGTATTGGCAGTCAGGGTGAAGAGGGACTGAGAAGAAAGCAGAACATAGGTCAATGACCGTAAAATGACTAGCAGACGGTGGAATCTGCATGAGGATGACAGCTGGATTCGGCACTACGGGGAATTGGCTCTCAACAACTTTATTAATTCCCCTTAAGTCCTGGACTAATCTATAGCCCCTCCCCCCACTCTTCTTCACAGGGAAAATGGGACTATTTGCTGTGCTCGATGTACGAATTAAAATCCCTTGTTGTAACAGCCTTTCAATAACAGGATATACCCCTAATTCCACCTCTGGTTTTAATGGATACTGTGGGATTTTTGGAGCTATCCTACCACTTTTTAGATTTACCATGACAGGCTACATTTGCCATCAGTCCAGTGTCCTGTCCATCTCTGGTCCATAGTGAACCCAGTATTTCCAGCAACATCCCCTTTACTTGAGATGGACTTTGTTTTATAACAGTAGAGTGTAACATTAACCTTTGAGGGGTGTCCAATATATCCTGTACCTCATGTGCGACTTTCTCTGGTATATCTAAGAACACACCATCTGACGTACAGTATATGACACATCCCATTTTACATAACAAATCTCTCCCTAGCAAGTTAGTAGGAACCGCTGCAGCTAAAAGAAACGAATGTTTAGTATGGAGGGGCCCGATAGTAACTTCTGTGGGTTTAGTTATAGGATAATGTAACACTCTTCCCGTTACCCCCATAGCTGGAATAGTCTTACTGGTCACCTGTAGATTAAAAGGAGAGGTTATCATAGATCTGGCCGCCCCTGTATCTACAAGAAAAGTTTGTTTCCTACCAGCTATGTCAACTATCATTGTTGTTTCTTCTCTCAGTTAACCTCACTGGCTGTAGACTACAGGTATGACCTGACCCCTAGCGCTGACTATCGCTTTCCCGCACAGCATTTGCTGCTATAATATGTGCGGGTAGATGTGAGTCTTCTAGTCTATGTGAGTTCTTCCTTGGAGGATATCTATGTGTCCCACCTTTAGGGTTGTATCTGTCCTTTTTACAATCCCTCCTAACGTGTCCTCCTTCATTACAATTGAAACATCTGATCACTCTATGTTTCTTATTATGTGGGTTGTATGCTGGTGGTCGTGTATGCATCCCCTCTAGAGCCTGTATACTCACTGTTATCAGCCTATCACTTTTCTCTTCCTTCTTTCAAAAAAGGTTCTTGTCATGCTCCACAGCAGACTCCCTAAGAGAATCTACTGTGATGCCTCTCCAATTAGGTAATGTGGTTTGTACTCTGGTTTTTAAATTTTCCCTAAGACCATCCATTAGTACTCCTACAGCTACTTCCCTGTGATGTGGGTCCTCACCTATGTTTGATATCCCAGTGAACCGTGTCATCGCTGCTATAGCTCTAATGTAGTAATCTGATGCTGTTTCACTATCTTTCTGTTTGATGGTGAAAATTTTACTCCAATTCGTTACTACTGGAAAATAGATGGCTAAATGTTTGACAATCTGTTCTATATTCTCTTGATTAATCTCATCTGTCAAGGTGTCGTCTTCCTCCAACGAACAATCTTTAATAAATTGGTATGAAAGGGAAAAAAAGGGGGGAAATGTGCTTATAGAGGCACTCTGCGATCTTTATTATTGATAAAATATCCAATTCTTTATTAATATTGTTTAAAATAAGATCCCTCTAATTGTAAATAGCGAAATATAAAAACAACAAAGTGAAACAAATGTGAATTAAAATAGCAAAAATAATTTGCTATGCCCCGCTACTTTGTATATCAATTGTTATGTATATCAATAATTCATACTGTCCAATCTATAATATGATACTATACTCCTTTCTCATACTGACTTTGTTAGTGATTTCTTTACATAATTGATGGAATAATCCTGCTGTTAATAGTATCACTGTGATTGATAACTTCAGTTCATAGGTTACTCTAAATAGTAATTGGTAACCCTACATATAGACTTAATGAGATTAATCGTTGGCAATAAATTAATAGTTGCTTGGTTTAATTATACCTTAACCAAGTAATCTTGTATAATCACTTAATTTGCCAGTGGTAAAGTACCTAATGTGATATTGTAACAGCTGTTGTGTCTTAGTCCTGTCTTTAATAAGATCTCACACACACACACGCTATTGTATCTCACTGTTGAGGATTGATCTAAATGTAGCTAATGATATACTGCTAGGCTGTCATGAGATTATTCCCCCGTAATAGTAGGTCACATATAAAGATTAAGCTAATCAGCTACGTTGGGATTCTTATTGTTAAATGCTGAAGGCTGCTGCCAGACCCCGACCACACATTGTCACGATCTCACACGCACACCATGCATACAGCCTATTAGAGTATGAACGCTATCTATAATCTCTTATTAATAGAGAGGAGTAAGGACATTCAGTAGCGAGGCGGACGCCAACGCGCGTTTCGCTACTCGCTTTCTCAAGGCAACCCGATGTGAGGAAAGATAGAAGTATATATGCAGTAAAACACGCCCCCTCATCTGACGTGTAACATTTCAATAGGTGGAACTTCATGTCATGCAATTCCTAGATTGATAGTATATCAGACCAATCCTATTAGGTAAAATAGTTTAGATCCACCCCCTCAAGCTCGTTATTGGTAGATCAAACCTCCAGGTTATAGGATGTAAACAAAGGGATATACAATACCTTATATGAAAGCCTTTTAATGGTATACTCTTTCCTAATATAACAAGGTAAGTATTGTTGTGAATTTCTTAAAGGTGTTAATAAGTAATAATGAAAATAATAAATATTTAACTTGTGTGCCTATTAAAATTAAGATTAATACCCATATAAACAAAAATAAGAGGGTATGATGTGTGACTTAAACTATTATGCCAATTTTATTAATACCTAAATATATATAAAAAGTGATGATACATATAAAAAGTATCTTACTTAATATAACTGTTATATCAGTTTTATTTATATCTCAATTCTGATAAAAAGTGATGATATTTATAAGAAATATCATACTAAATATAATAGTGAAAAATACCTTATGCAATAATCCTGTACTGTTTTGGTACATAGTGAACAATTTAAAGGTGCACTAATTGTGAACACAATCTTATATTATAAAGAGTAAACATTAGATAATATATTTACCATCTTATAAATAAACCATAAGATTATTAAAATCATTAAGGCCATGTGGAATAAGACTATTCATCATAAATATTTGTCTAGCTTCTCGTTTAAGGAGTTCTTGATGGAAATCACCTCCACGAATCCCTAATGAAACCTTTTCCATAGCAAAAGCCTGTAAGGACTTGGGATTGCCCTCATGATATAATAAAAAATGCTTGGCAACAGTTGTTAGCGGTTTGAATTTATCTCTATCACGAGAGGTATTCTTAATGTTACTTACATGTTCTAAAAGGCGTTTTTTAAACGGTCTACTTGTCATACCAATGTACTTCAGACCGCATGGACAGGTCAGACAGTAGATCACCCCAATGGAATTACAGTTCAGAAACTCTTTTATACGCCAGATTTTAGAATACCGATCCGTGTATTCTTTAGTCTGTATAGAATAATCACACGACTTACATGTGCCACATTTAAAAAATCCTATGGTTTTCTTGATGATCCTTTTTTTAGGAATAAAATGACTATGGACTAATTGATCCTTCAGATTCTTAGATCTTTTCCAAGTCATTGATACTTTATTATCCAATATTTGTTTAAGATCATAATCTAGTAACACCACATTCCAATGTCTCTGAAAGATCTCTGAAATTTCTTTCCACTCGTTACAGAATGATCCTATCATTCTTACTGCAGAATCCTGAGTTTTTACAACCGGAGGTGGATAAATTAACGAATCTCTTTCTTTCTTGAACAGAATGTACTGCTTTTTTTATTACCTTGTTACTGTAACCACGCCGTTTGAATCTTCTCTGTAATTCCTGTGATCTAATCTGAAAAGTCTTATCATCTGAACAATTGCGTTTGGTCCTGAGAAGCTCACCCTTAGGCAAACCTCTAAGGACGGGAGGAAAATGTGAACTTGTATAATGTAGTAAATTATTGGTAGCTGTAGATTTCCTATAGATGTCAGTAGACAGTCTACCATCTCTATTTATTTGGATTTTTAAATCCAAAAAATTAATGGTATTTTCATGAATCTCTGAGGTTAATTTCAGATTTAAACTATTTCTATTTAATACTCCAGTAAATTCATGAAACAATTCTTCATGACCATCCCACAAAATCAGAATGTCGTCTATATAACGAAGCCATAGCAAAATATGACTCGTATACATTTCATTGACATCGTTAAATACATATTGCTGTTCCCACCAGCCAAGAAAAATATTTGCATACGTTGGTGCACAAGATGTGCCCATTGCAGTCCCTCTGATCTGCAGGAAGAACTTATCATCGAATAAAAAATAATTTTTCGTCAAGACAAAATCAAGAAGTTCAATGAGGAACAAATTAAAATCATTATGGGCCTTCATGTCTAAGAAATATTGCACTGCCTTAATGCCTTGTTGATGTAATATATTAGTATAAAGGGCAAATTAAGTGATTATACAAGATTACTTGGTTAAGGTATAATTAAACCAAGCAACTATTAATTTATTGCCAACGATTAATCTCATTAAGTCTATATGTAGGGTTACCAATTACTATTTAGAGTAACCTATGAACTGAAGTTATCAATCACAGTGATACTATTAACAGCAGGATTATTCCATCAATTATGTAAAGAAATCACTAACAAAGTCAGTATGAGAAAGGAGTATAGTATCATATTATAGATTGGACAGTATGAATTATTGATATACATAACAATTGATATACAAAGTAGCGGGGCATAGCAAATTATTTTTGCTATTTTAATTCACATTTGTTTCACTTTGTTGTTTTTATATTTCGCTATTTACAATTAGAGGGATCTTATTTTAAACAATATTAATAAAGAATTGGATATTTTATCAATAATAAAGATCGCAGAGTGCCTCTATAAGCACATTTCCCCCCTTTTTTTCCCTTTGATACCAGAATGTTTGTGTGTGAGTGCACCATCCAGTAGTAACACGATATCAGTAATTAATAACTGTTAAAATTATCTGGATTCTGTTAAAGCGATCACCTGGTGCAGTGGTATCTTTTTTCATTCTAGCTAATTATAGTGATTTGGTCACTACTTTCTTCCACTAGCACAGGCATTAAAAAAAAAATTTTGGGGAATTTTTTCTGGATTATTATATCCCCCTCAAAATTATATATTATCTTCATTTTCTTAATAAAATATAATGGCATCATTCAGTATTAGTCAAGAGTTAAATCTCAGACAAGAAAAATGGTTAAAGGATATGGAAATTGACTTCCTTGATGGTAATTCACTAGAAGGAAGTGACATCAAGGGTTGGTCCGATTATTTGGTGGAATTAAAGAATGTAATGTTTAAACAAACCAAAGTGTATTGGAATAAAACTATGTTCAATAATTACATCAAACAAAAAATGATTCCCAGAGGTCTAAGACCGAAATTATACCCGGCCTTTGAGTTAGCTACAATAGACCTAAAAAAGAATGGGAAATCATTTTAACAAAATGTTCTACTGACTTAATTAATGTACTATTGAAACATGATAATCTTTTGTTGGAGCAATACACAAGGGACCTTACCAAACTTGAAGACAAATTGAAGGAGTTTGAAGGAATAGACCATTTTCAGAAAGCCTATGATAAAATCAAAGTAGATCTAGACGATTATGAAAAATTTATTATGGAGAAAAAACGTACAAAATTTATGCGTGATAAAAATGATTATGCCCATAACAGAATATTCAAATGGGATTCCCATAAATATAGAAGACCCACTACCTCCCTCAGTGCTTCCGAAATGGAATCATCGGAAGGTGAGATATCTGAAACCTCTCCTAATAATAGAGATCAGTCCCTACAATCTAGGGATTTTTTAGGACGAGGACTAAGGGATATGGAAGGAAGTGGAAAAATGTATACAAACCGATACGAAGGGGGAGGGGCAAAGCCCAAAAACAACAAAAGGAAAAAGATGGAAGGGCAAGAAGGTCCTCAAACGTTTAGGAGGAACAACAGACGACAGAAACAATAGAGGATACATTAAGAATCGTTAATTTATCAGATAGACAACTTGACACAATGCATATTAATGTATTAAGCAAGGGACTCACTTTTTCTCCAACTAATACGTTTAATAGGTTCGAATGGGAAAAAGACCTGACATTTTTTACAAGAAAACTCCTTCTTAAAAAGTTTTTTCCTAATAAAGAGAGACTTAACTCAGACATGAATGATGCCATTTCACAAGAATTTAACTTGGAAACTGAGGAAGATAGACAAGCATTGCAGATTTTACAAGAATTGGACACCAATACTGAACAATGTAGATCTGAGGGCACTAAGATTCTGAACTCACAACTTAAAAAGAAATCCAAATTTTCTCCAGATCTTTCAATATGCCCACAAGTCAGAATATATAGGGATTTAGTGTCAAGGGACCTTGACAAACTAATGGAAAAATCTAAACTTTCAAAATCTATAAGTAATCTCACCAAACAAGAAATGAATGCCTTAAGGGACCTTGAGACTTGGGAAGACCTAGTAATCAAACCCTCTGATAAAGGGGGAAGTATTGTCTTATGGCCAGTCTCAATGTATAAGGCTGAGATATATCGTCAACTTGAAGATATCTCATGTTATAAAAGATTTATTTTCAATCCCACTGCAAATTTGTCATTATATATGAATTTGATAAAACGAGCGTATCATAATGGAATAATATCAAAAACAGACTATGAATTTCTAGTGGTGGAAAATCCGAAAATTCCAACCCTTTACGCCTTACCAAAATTTCATAAGAATGACAAAATTCCACCGGGGAGACCCATAGTCTCAGGGGTGGGTAGCTTAACCGAAAAAGCTAGTCAATTCATAGATCAACATCTACGTGAATTTGTAACAAGTCTACCCTCTTATACAAGGGATACGCTAGATGTACTATCAAAGATTAATGACTTATCGGTAAGCCATGAAACAATGCTGGCATCTTTGGATGTGGAATCCCTTTATACTAATATATTACATCAACAAGGCATTAAGGCAGTGCAATATTTCTTAGACATGAAGGCCCATAATGATTTTAATTTGTTCCTCATTGAACTTCTTGATTTTGTCTTGACGAAAAATTATTTTTTATTCGATGATAAGTTCTTCCTGCAGATCAGAGGGACTGCAATGGGCACATCTTGTGCACCAACGTATGCAAATATTTTTCTTGGCTGGTGAGAACAGCAATATGTATTTAACGATGTCAATGAAATGTATACGAGTCATATTTTGCTATGGCTTCGTTATATAGACGACATTCTGATTTTGTGGGATGGTCATGAAGAATTGTTTCATGAATTTACTGGAGTATTAAATAGAAATAGTTTAAATCTGAAATTAACCTCAGAGATTCATGAAAATACCATTAATTTTTTGGATTTAAAAATCCAAATAAATAGAGATGGTAGACTGTCTACTGACATCTATAGGAAATCTACAGCTACCAATAATTTACTACATTATACAAGTTCACATTTTCCTCCCGTCCTTAGAGGTTTGCCTAAGGGTGAGCTTCTCAGGACCAAACGCAATTGTTCAGATGATAAGACTTTTCAGATTAGATCACAGGAATTACAGAGAAGATTCAAACGGCGTGGTTACAGTAACAAGGTAATAAAAAAAGCAGTACATTCTGTCCAAGAAAGAAAGAGATTCGTTAATTTATCCACCTCCGGTTGTAAAAACTCAGGATTCTGCAGTAAGAATGATAGGATCATTCTGTAACGAGTGGAAAGAAATTTCGGAGATCTTTCAGAGACATTGGAATGTGGTGTTACTAGATTATGATCTTAAACAAATATTGGATAATAAAGTATCAATGACTTGGAAAAGATCTAAGAATCTGAAGGATCATATAGTCCATAGTCATTTTATTCCTAAAAAAAGGATCATCAAGAAAACCATAGGATTTTTTAAATGTGGCACATATAAGTCGTGTGATTATTCTATACACACTAAAGAATACACGGATCGGTATTCTAAAATCTGGCGTATAAAAGAGTTTCTGAACTGTAATTCCATTGGGGTGATCTACTGTCTGACCTGTCCATGCGGTCTGAAGTACATTGGTATGACAAGTAGACCGTTTAAAAAACGCCTTTTAGAACATGTAAGTAACATTAAGAATACCTCTCGTGATAGAGATAAATTCAAACTGCTAACAACTGTTGCCAAGCATTTTTTATTATATCATGAGGGCAATCCCAAGTCCTTACAGGCTTTTGCTATGGAAAAGGTTTCATTAGGGATTCGTGGAGGTGATTTCCATCAAGAACTCCTTAAACGAGAAGCTAGACAAATATTTATGATGAATAGTCTTATTCCACATGGCCTTAATGATTTTAATAATCTTATGGTTTATTTATAAGATGGTAAATATATTATCTAATGTTTACTCTTTATAATATAAGATTGTGTTCACAATTAGTGCACCTTTAAATTGTTCACTATGTACCAAAACAGTACAGGATTATTGCATAAGGTATTTTTCACTATTATATTTAGTATGATATTTCTTATAAATATCATCACTTTTTATCAGAATTGAGATATAAATAAAACTGATATAACAGTTATATTAAGTAAGATACTTTTTATATGTATCATCACTTTTTATATATATTTAGGTATTAATAAAATTGGCATAATAGTTTAAGTCACACATCATACCCTCTTATTTTTGTTTATATGGGTATTAATCTTAATTTTAATAGGCACACAAGTTAAATATTTATTATTTTCATTATTACTTATTAACACCTTTAAGAAATTCACAACAATGCTTACCTTGTTATATTAGGAAAGCGTATACCATTAAAAGGCTTTCATATAAGGTATTGTATATCCCTTTGTTTACATCCTATAACCTGGAGGTTTGATCTACCAATAACGAGCTTGAGGGGGTGGATCTAAACTATTTTACCTAATAGGATTGGTCTGATATACTATCAATCTAGGAATTGCATGACATGAAGTTCCACCTATTGAAATGTTACACGTCAGATGAGGGGGCGTGTTTTACTGCATATATACTTCTATCTTTCCTCACATCGGGTTGCCTTGAGAAAGCGAGTAGCGAAACGCGCGTTGGCTTCCGCCTCGCTACTGAATGTCCTTACTCCTCTCTATTAATAAGAGATTATAGATAGCGTTCATACTCTAATAGGCTGTATGCATGGTGTGCGTGTGAGATCGTGACAATGTGTGGTTGGGGTCTGGCAGCAGCCTTCAGCATTTAACAATAAGAATCCCAACGTAGCTGATTAGCTTAATCTTTATATGTGACCTACTATTACGGGGGAATAATCTCATGACAGCCTAGCAGTATATCATTAGCTACATTTAGATCAATCCTCAACAGTGAGATACAATAGCGTGTGTGTGTGTGTGAGATCTTATTAAAGACAGGACTAAGACACAACAGCTGTTACAATATCACATTAGGTATTTTACCACTGGCAAATTAAGTGATTATACAAGATTACTTGGTTAAGGTATAATTAAACCAAGCAACTATTAATTTATTGCCAACGATTAATCTCATTAAGTCTATATGTAGGGTTACCAATTACTATTTAGAGTAACCTATGAACTGAAGTTATCAATCACAGTGATACTATTAACAGCAGGATTATTCCATCAATTATGTAAAGAAATCACTAACAAAGTCAGTATGAGAAAGGAGTATAGTATCATATTATAGATTGGACAGTATGAATTATTGATATACATAACAATTGATATACAAAGTAGCGGGGCATAGCAAATTATTTTTGCTATTTTAATTCACATTTGTTTCACTTTGTTGTTTTTATATTTCGCTATTTACAATTAGAGGGATCTTATTTTAAACAATATTAATAAAGAATTGGATATTTTATCAATAATAAAGATCGCAGAGTGCCTCTATAAGCACATTTCCCCCCTTTTTTTCCCTTTGATACCAGAATGTTTGTGTGTGAGTGCACCATCCAGTAGTAACACGATATCAGTAATTAATAACTGTTAAAATTATCTGGATTCTGTTAAAGCGATCACCTGGTGCAGTGGTATCCTTTTTCAATCTTTAATAAATTGTTGTACGTTAGTATTGGGAGGAAGACACGCCCTCAACACTACACGCCAATCCTTATCGGTTGGTTCGTGTGCATTTCCTAAGTCTTTAACAAACTTCTGACACTTGGCCAACTTTTCTAGGATCTGGGAATTCAGTCATAATGGAACGTAATTCTGATCTAGTCCAAGGACAATGCATTGTAACATTTCTTGAAGGAACTACACCTTCCTTATCCGCCTTCCCATTGGGAACTGATATTGTGCAGACTGGATATGTACCCACTGGTTCACTATCTTCAGGGTTAGCTACTTCAGTACTTTGGATATTATCTCTCCTAGTGGTCACACTACTCTCACCTATCTCAGCCATTGCCCCTTTTCCATACTTACGCTGAACCTCTAACATATTAACAGCATGGGCAATGGCTGAAATTACCGTGGGTTCATCCTCTTCAGAAACACTTGCTTTATACTGACTTAAAACAGGATATAACTACGCAATTTTCTTTTTTTCATTTTTAATAACGGCTGTACTTACTCCCCCCGCCACATATGGTGGCGGGGGCGCGCTTGCGCTGAGTTCTCCACGCTTCTCAACGGCTACTTCCATTCTGCGCGCGCTTTTCGCCACGCCTACTTCCGCTGTGCACTCGCTGCTCTGCCACGTGTTGCCTTCCATTTGCCAGAATTTTAAACAGTCATTATGTCTATTTCTCACTTTTGTTGACTTAATCAACCACACTTTATCTTTTACATTATTTAGTACCTCTAAATTAAAACTCCCTATTGTTGGGAAAGGCCTAACACACTCTTTGGTCATCTCGACCCACGTGTCACAATACACAGTTGCGTACGCACCATATTTCTTGCACATAAGAAACCATGCTGAACCAATAGGCCCTTCCTTAGGCAGTACACTGGCCATCTCTAGCGTATGCTTAGCACCCATGTTGACCAGTACCAGTCTATGCAGACCACACTTCCAAAAAAAACACTTTCAACCCTGTGCTACAAACACTCTACCGCTAGAGATCTCTTACTGCCCGCGGACGTATTTGCTCAAGCCGCGTCCATTCGCTTTTTCTCGTACCAAACGAGGACCCCTAACACAGAAAATATCACTGTGGGACCCAAGGGCTATCCGCTCCTCGATACCCTGGCTAAACCACAAAAATCTGTTGAGTTTATTATAACTGTTAGCACAAAGTCGATACAATCAACCAGCCTTTCCAATGTAATTCCTCCCCGCTGCCTTCCCAAGTTACAATCACGGCTTTCCTTGCCGTGCGGTCCAATCGCAACGCTTACAAATACTAACTATGAATAAGCGTTGCGATGGCTCTTGGGAGCGCGCGCGAAAACTTCCTTTGATTTCACTCCCGGTATACCTGCCCCGTATACCGTCCTTCAGTTGGGCAACCTGCCTCGTCGGACAGCAACTGAGCACCTCAACAATAAACAGTGTATCTACGTCACAAAATCACACACTATACACCTTTTCTGCGCAGAAAATCAAAAGTTCCCAACAATAGTAATAATGTCCCAGAGGCTTTCACAAGTAATTATAGTATTCACATATAATAACTATCAAAACGATTGTTTAACCACGTGGCAAATCTACCGGAAGTTCACATACGCTATGCAGGAAGTACACACGCTATGCAATACAATATATCAAAACGCAATATGACAGAAAAAGAAACAGTTTTCTCTTTTGTCCCTTGATTCTAGTTAGCGCACCTTCAGATTATGCAAAACGGACATTCGGTTTCACAACACAGAGTAAAATTCAGGTTTTGAACACATTGCGTTCTTACCCGTATGTGACGCGTCTCCACCCTTTGTTGCGGAACCGAAATCCGTTGGTCTTGCGTATCATCCGGTGACGAAACCTCCGCTGCGAGCCCCCAAATTGTTATGAGCGTTTTGTCGCTATCCAATAACGATTGTCGAATCTCGATTTGTGTTTCCAACGCACAAAGATTTATTCTCAAAAAAATAGCAGTATATATATCTTAGCGAAATAATAGTAAGTACAGCCGTTACTAATCGCAGGCGCTCTGGATCCAGTGAACAGTCATTGAGTCCTGAAGTCTGTGGTCTACTAGACTGAACACTAGATGAGGAGCTGCTACTTATATGCAAACAGAGATACAGTAAAACAATGCAAAGGTGTGGCTTGCTTCTATTGGTCCAGGCATCAGGAGGGTCCAGGGGGTTGCAGATCATAGGCTTGTTTAAGCTCAGGAAGCCAAAGGAGGGGGTCATCTCTCCAGGGGATGAGCTCTGATCTTCCCGCCAAGAATACTAATCCTAATAGTCCATAATTTCTTAACATTAATAACTTGCGTATGCGCTCTGCGATTCCTTCGCAGAGTGAACCGGACAGTCGCAAATGTGAAGGGGATTAGTTTGATACCACACATGACATGATTCCTTCAACGTGTACCATATGTTTTACTGATATGCATATAACTCATAATATTACACATAAATACTACTATATTTCGACATAAATGACTGTGTTGCAACTACCATTAATGTGTACTATTTTACAAGTGTGTGTGTTTGTGCGAATGTATGTAAAAGACTAAATACTGTTGTTGCCACGTGTTGCAGCTGCGTACGCCCTTCCACGCCGTAGCGTGTCCTTTCACGCCGTAGCGTACCGTACGCATCTTTTCAAACAAAGACAACCAAGTTTGCTCGATTTTAATTGAAATGACTTTATCCAATTTGCTGACTTCGACACCTTTGTGCAAGCCCAGGGGAACACTATTACTAATGTTGCATTTGCAACAAACCGTAGCCGCCCCTTCCTCGGTAAGTTGCTTAGGAAAAATATATTTTGACAGATACTGGCCTGAGATGTTATCTTATTTTTGTCTGGAGTCAAAAATAATATTATAGTGCTTTATAGCTATGTATACGTGTGTGTAAGTGTAGGCATGTTTGTATGTCTGTACACACACACACACACACACACACACACACTTTTTTTGTATTGCATCATGAGGGGCTAAGTCTGATGCATAGGGACACCCCTTTCTTAATGCCCTATCAACAGAACAATCATATGGGTATGTATAAGAGTTGTTCGTTACCACTTGAGATTTACACTAGGACTTTGCTTAAAGTACTGACACAGAATGCATTGTGGGGAAAGTTTCATGTACTTTGATCGTCTGAGGACGTTCACATACATACATACATACATACATACATACATACATACATACATACATACATAGCAATACTAATAACAATAGTGGGGAAAGTTTTATGTATTTTGGGCGTCTAAGGACAGCCGCATGCACGCTTACACCGACACTTAGCCATGGGGGTTACAGCCCTGTTCAAACACTGCGTATCATTTCATCAAGTTTGATCCCTTTTTAAAGCTGTTATTCAGTTCTTTATGTAGAGTTTCATTCCCAACCAGTTCCGAACTTTCAGTATTGATGGTTCAGCCATGAGGCATACAACATATTCATGCTTTCCAGGCACCCGGCATGTTTGGATAAACTTGTCATCTCGACAGCTTGGATCTCCTCTCTGTCCCAGTTTTTTTCTTCGCACTTCTGTACAACCTGAAAGGAAGTACAACGGTCCATTACAACTCTGTGAAATACAGAGAAGGCAAAGTGCTTTTGCCTAACAAAACTGTGTGCTACACCACCCTGTGTAAGCCTTGACTGGGCACTGGTCTCGTGTGCCGGGTCCCTACACCGCCTCTCTTCTAACGTGGAAGTGTCGACCAGACGCTTGACCACTGTCTCTCTGTCACGGGATTGCTCATCTTTCGCCCTGTCTCTCTGTAGCTGGACCGGTTTTGAAAAGAAACAGATATGTAAATGACCTAGGTAAAAGTCGAAAGCTGATCTTGGTGATTTGCAGGGTACCTTCTGGGTAATACTGCCGGTGCACCCTGTTGTGCCCAAGGAAGTTCGCCAACTGATCCAGTTCTGTGTTGTTTAGGTTGAGGACCTTTGAGAGAGTGGCAACGTGCTTTCAAAGCTTTGTGAAAGACAGCATGTGGGGATGTTTGGCCCCACACTCTTGATGGTGTGGCAAATGTAGACATTTTGGTTATCCAGTCAACCTTCTTCATGCTTCTCTGCGAGAAATTGCATTGCACCTTACATGGTCGGTGTCAGCAGGATAGGGACTTTTCTTCCTCATTTTCTCTGAATTTCAATGCGAGTAAAGTTCCGGAAGAGCTTCCTCTCAACTTCGGAAGCACTAGGGCACATCTTCGTGGAGATCTGAAGTATCTCTTGAGGAGAAGGTAACATCTTGCAAACTTCCCCTTCCCTTCTTCGATTGAACAAGATCACCTGTGCCAGGGTGACTTTTGCAAGCAGTGCCCAGTGATTAAGTGTAGGCTCAGTGAATAGACCAATTTGATATGCTTGCTGCTTTTCATCAAGGTACAAATGCATCTTTTTCACAAACTCAACTCAGTCCATCTTGCCTGGTACATCTTCCTAAAGTTGCGTGCGTTTTCAACCACAGCAGTGCAGCCCTCCATCCATTTTGCATCCATGGCCGACCTTGAGTGCCAGTGAGGGTGTGCGCATCAGCTGAAAGTTCGATAGTAAAGTAAATTCTTCCATCCTCTCCAAAAGGGTAGCTCTTCTGGCCTGTAGTAGTAGTCTGCCCATTTCTTTAAGCTTCTGACAGATGTACTCATGTTTGCCAACATCTGAACCGACCTGGTTCAAGAGATGCTGCATCATTTGTATAATACATTGGTCATTTTTGAGTTCCAGTAAGATTTCATCTGGGGTCATGTCGCTCAAGAGCTTCCAAAAGCCACCACTGATATCGGATGCAACAGAATGAGCAAAAGTGCACAAATATTTTCTTACAAACAAGCCTTGGCAGGCTGCACAGTGCATGGAACCTTCAGTATCCATCTTTTTGTCTGGAAGTTTACCCAGAACCAGAACGCCATGTCTTGTCCTCATCATCTCAGCATTGTGCGCAAAGTTGCCCCTTTTTCGAAGATGTGCATGCGCCTTTCTTTCGAGTGCTTGGGGAATTTCATGGCCCAGACTACTTCAGTCTCATTGCGGTGAACATGCTCTATATGCCGGACTATTTTTGAGAGGGGCTTCTCACCGTACAGGAAGTACTTCTTTTTGTTATACACCCTGGAGTCATCACTGTTTCTGGATAGCATTTGGACAGACACCTCTTCGTCTCTCCTACCCTCTGTGTTTAAAACATTGCTGTTAGCAGGTCGAGAATGGTTGTGCATAGAACATATCTGGGTACCCGCAATTTGCCCCATTGGCAGACAATGCGGCATAACCGCTGGTGTCTGAACCGCTCTCCTCTGAAGTGTTGGGGGCATATTCATCTCCTCTGCTCTCCAAGCTATAATCTGAGCGTCCGGTGGGCTCTGTCATGCTCCACTGCCCCACTTTACTTTCAGCAGCAGACGGATGTGACTGTCTCTTTATTCTCGTAGAGTGTAAACAGTGTGGGAACGCTGCATGTGCCTGCTTATATATGACCTCTAGCGGTGGCACGCACACTCAAACACTCTCCCCTCCACATCAGACATACACTTTTGATCTGACAAAAGTGACATGTGGGGGACTTGCCAGATTTTTAGCCCACACAAGTCCACTCGTCGTGCCGGTCGAGAACTTGCGATCCTTCATACTACTGTCTGGCACCTGCAGGTTTGATGTTTTCTAAATGACACAGTGCCTCAACGTTGGATAGGTTGCATCGGGACCCCAAGACATAGCGCTACACTTTTCTCCCCCAAGATCCCCAGACATTAGACCCTGCAACTTTTTCTTGTTAGGGATACATCAAAAAACATGTTTCTATGCCACCATTAGCGACTAATCTGAATGACCTTGAAAACAAATTCATGGCAGCGGTGAATTCAGTGGAAAAAGACACTCGGAGAGGTGCTTGAGATGAATTCAACTATAGTCTCTGTCCATACAGCAGGTGGAGGGCACATAGAGCATTTATAAAATGCTCAGTAAAATTTGATAACTCATTTAACCATTTGTAACTTTTATTGTAATTTTAACATATTGCCATCTTGAAATATATTGCTTTGAAATTGGGTCTATCTTTTTTGAAACACCCTGTATATTAAACATAAATGAATTGACCAAATATATAAAAGAAGAAAAAATTCTAATGTTATATTTGTTAGAATGTCTATGAATATATATATATATTTTTATAGGCAGATTTTTTTGTAATTTTTATTTATCTTTAATGAACTTAAAAGCAAATAAATAAATCTGCATGGTTTACTGTGGTTGGATTTCACATATGGCATTTCAACCACTTGGTGGCGTTTTTACTCTATACAATATTTTTTAAACCGTTGCATACTCTGGCTGTGTAAATGCAGACAGATGCCCCCCTCTAGTGACTATACTTCCACGCATACAATATAATCTAAACAAGTCTTCAGCCTGTTTTAATAAAAATAATAAAAAAAAGTTTGTTGGCCATTAAGGTTTAAAATAATAACAATAAGTAAAAATGTTGAATTATAGTATGCATGAAGGTCAACAAATTAATGATTCTTGATTCTTAAATGAATAGCTAATGTTTCATTGTGGGTGCTAATATTCACATTTTTTTCTTTTTTTTTTTTTTTTTAAAATTCCCTTTTGTTTTCCGAACTTTACCGAATTTTGTGCAGGCTAATAGAGCGCCATTTCCATTTAATTATGACAGAAATTTACCATGTGCCTTTGTTTTAGGGGAGGCAGTCCACAGACAACTACAAGAAGGGGGAGCACTCTGGTTTTCAGACCTCACAATGCCAGATTATACTTGGATTCTTCCAGTGTCTTTGGGCTTGATCAACTTGCTGCTAGTAGAGGTACATATATCTTCATTGTTCTTGATAAAATTAAATTTTATTTGAATAGTCTCCGTTTAATACTCCTTTCTACAAATTTCATTAGTTTGTATTTTAGTAATGGATAGACCTGCTTGAAATGCATAAGAAACTGTAAGAGTAAAATTTAGCAAACACGAAAAAAAGGAATGTAGAACAAAAACTAATACATGTATATATTCTATGAAACAGGAAGTTTGTCTTTTTGAATGTTGTTCATTAAATTTAGTGTCGTGTAATATTCTATATTTTTTCCACCACTTCCGACGCCTCTTATGATAGTGAATAAAAAGTGTGTATCTTTTAAAATTAACTTTTGTATTGTAAACTAAACCACACACACACACTTTTTTTTTTAAACATATTTATTATGATATTGTTTAGGCACTTCATATTTTTTTGCTGAAACATTTTATTAAAAGATTTTTTTTTTCTTACCACACATACTAGACATTAAATTTACAGTTACATTTTACAACTACATACATACTGCAGCGTAGCATATATAAGCATTTTATCGTGATCCTATTCTTTCTTTAAATTGCACACAAAGTAAAAAAAAAAATTTCAGTAAAATGAGTGGATAGAAGAACATGTTTATTTTACAGAACAACTGTTCAATTAACACAAAAAGCAAAATAAATACCCATATGATTGTCAACTGTATTATCATTTTATCAAAGGCACAACATGACTAAAATGAAGTGCAAAAAATCCCCTTTGGGATACTGTGATCTTAAACTTCCAGAGGTACACCTTATTGTTTTACATTGTTTTGCGGAAAAAGTTGCCAGTGTCTGTGGAGAAGCAGAAGTTTGCACCTGCGGTAAAGAGGCATTGAGTGAACTGTCCATTCAATTTCCAGCACATTAGATTGGGGTTTTTTTTTTATAACTCTTTTTGCTATATACACTAAAATGTCAATCTAATTACTGGAAATTGACCAAATTAGTTAGGAATATGTGTGTGTGTGTGTGTGTGTGTGTGTTTTGCAACCTTTAAACTAACATAAATATTCTAAATATTATTTTCCACTTCCAAACAGTTGTTTGCATTGCGGAAAATGAAAATGTCTAGATTTCAGAAATACATAACCAACATTATTCGAGGAGTTTCTGTTTTAATGATCCCTGTTGCTGCCAGTGTTCCCTCAGTAAGTACCTGACTGTTGTGCCCATGTTTGTTTATGTATTAAAATGCAGTCACAGTCTTGACTTCCAGTTTGTACTGCAATGGGAAATGTATTGAATTTATCAGTAACTAGCAGAAATCCCCGGCGTTGCCAGGGTTTAAATCTTCAAGTTTTTAAGAAAATATATATATATATATATATATATAATGATTTATTGTTAGTTGTATTTTCTGTAGTGTAACACCAACATGACTGTATGTTGGCACTTTTTATTATTGATTACATAAATTTTTAGCTATATTTTAATTTAGTGATGTTCTTGTTTTTAATGTTACTATTGAATCGGCTGTGTGATGTAAGTAATCTTTCACAAGGAAAGTGGTTTCAAACCGTTATATCTGCCTCCAATCAATATGACAGTAAAACTTTCCCATGTTTGAGCACAAGAAGAATATTAAGATAAAGGTGTGCAGTGCCACTTTCTGTCCCTGTTAACATTACTGGATTCTTTATTATTTATTGATTCTGTTCTTGTTTCCTACAGTGCATGGCACTCTATTGGGCTTCCTCCAGTTCTGTGGGCCTAGTCCATAATATCCTACTCCGATCTCCAGCTGTACGCCGTCTTTTCCGGCTTCCACGCAGCAAGTCTGACTCTGACACTCCCTACAAAGATCTACTGTCTGCATTTGTAGCAAAATACATTCAAAAGAAATAATTAGTTTTTACTGCTGTCAATCATTTATGTACAAAATACACCTTTTAAAAATTGTCTTTATCTTAATCTCTTTTTATTGCTAATTCGGGATTTCTATGTTCAAAACAATCTGACGTTGATTATCATAATTTATTAATAAAGCACTTGTATATTACACAGAGCTGTAGATTACAGGGATCATGACACAAACAAATTATTTACAATGAAATTAGGTAAAGATTGCCCTGTCCAAATAAGCTTCCAATTTAAGAGGTGTGGGGAACACTTGATATATAAGGTAACAGAATAACAATTGTAGCTGCTGATGGGGAGGAAGGTGTGTGCCTCTAGTAAGGAGGCTGCGTTATCAGCCACCAATAATAAAGAAGCCATTGACAACTAACATTTCTGTGCGACTATCGGTGGTGTGGTACAGTTGGAGTGAAGAGAGAAAGCGCAAGGTGAAGACATTCAACATGAAATAGTCACTGTACAAATCATAACAGGCAGCTGCTGGCAATCATAACCATTGATTGTTACTGAACCTCGTTCCTCTTCAGCATCTCCTAGCATTGTGCTTGTTGCTATAGACACACTTGTCCACCATGTTCGGCAGCATCTGCTGCCACCAAGGAGACACAGAGTTGGCAACAGCAATGACAGTTAAACTGACTGGGCCCAGCAGCTGAAATACAATGGTATTCAGTAGATCTTCTAAACAACCCTAACCTAGGTGTGATGACACTTCTCAGCCCTGCCATCATACGTTTTGTAACTGTTTTATGTTTATGACAAGGTGGTTAAGTGAGAGTTAGGTCACAGAGCTGATCTAAAGTGCAGCCATCACGGTCATCAAACTGCCATCCACATGCCAGTCGATGTGTAACAGCAAAAGGTGACAATTTTCTCAATGATTTTGCACCCATTCAATGCAAAAATATTACACACCCTAACCTGCAACAAATAACCTCAGAACAAGAAAAGAATGCACAGACTATCTTTCAGAAATATATATTTAAATTTAAACTTGTTAAAACCATTATAAAATGTGATTGCAAAGCAAAATCTGAAAAAGTTTTGTGTTGCATGTGTGTATTAAATATTCTCAAGAGAGTGTCAGATATTGCTCTCTATATACAAAATTTGTAATAAATTCTATAATTATAGAGATCAATAGGGAGGTAGTTTTTGTAAATTTCACATTCATATGACTAGTAACATACATTAGTGTGACACTTGTGTACTCTTATCAACTAGAATTCGCTGGCAGCACTAAGGTTGGTTATGTTGTTTGGAGGGGGGGGGGGGGGGTGCACACAATTTTTGATTTTTAAATTCATTGACTTTTTTGCTTACATCTTAAATTTTAACGTTGTGTGTCAAATGTGTACACATTTTACATGTCAACATTTTGAATGTGTAGACGTTATGAACATGTAGATATTTTGTTGGTCAGCATTATAACTGTAGAAATCTCTACAGACATTATGGTGTAGACATTTTAACTACATCCCTCTAGAAATTGCACAGTTGAAGATAACAATAAAATTGGTGTCATGTTTATAGCTGCGTCACTCAGTGCCTATACAAAGTGGGAATTTTTTATTGAGACTATCTCCTGCAGGGAGTCCTTAAGGGGCTGGAGCATGTTCCTTGGAAGTATTTTAGGCGGAAGATTTAAATATGTATTGTCACTTCCTAACGGTGTCGAGCAGAGGCTGAGCATTCCTAAACCTGACATATTGTGTACAGGGGGAAGTACACAATCTCCTGACACCAACAACAGTGTTAAAGGTGTAAAACCCCTTCAGACTGATTCAGGCACAAGCTGCATGAATCAGCCTGGATTGGTTAAAGTGACAAGAGGCTGGATTACTTCCTGCCAGCATGTGTTGTAGAAAATGTATAAAAAGAACTGCATTGTCCATGTAAAATGTATTTCAGTATATAGTACATATGATCACCAGTACCACTTAACTGGTGAAACAGTCCTTATAAGGACCATTTAAGAGCAATAAATTGCATTTTGCTTTCAGTATCCTACATGTTGCTTATTTACTGCCTTATCCTGTGACCTACAGATAAGAGCTAAACTCTGTCCTTCCCTTGCTTTCCTGTGTTGAATCCAGCACCCTGTGTAAATGCGCTGCCTGCCACTTGCAGTCCTGGTTCAAAATAAGTAGGAGGAACCAGCAGGTCACCAGCAAAGGACCTGAAGCAGCCAAATTACACACAGGAGTAAAGGGGTTAATTTGCTGTGAAAGAACCAGGTGGTGGCAGTACAAACTCTCCTACAACTAGTGTTTGGTTGGCATTCACAGTCGGTGAGTGTCTGATGTCCAAGAACGCCAGTATGAGTGATCAGTAATAGCAATTTACTGACCGTAAGAGGGAATCCCAGGCAAACTGTAGTAGACCTATAAATAGACAGGTGACAGAGTAAGCCTTTCCTGTCACACTCTCAGCAGTAGGGGCCTCCTACCATATCATTCATTGAGATGGAAACAGATTGCGTTTGAAAGTCAGTCTGTTTGTCAGGTGCTTTCTCCACTATTTGAACAATACCGTGCTGTAATCTTGGATCAAGTCTACTCTCTACTAGTCACTTCTGGTGTCTGAGATCTGTTGCACTTGCAAGCTGCTCTACAGACTTACTATCTCAGACTGTACAGTATGCAGCAGTTTAGTCCAGCTGCCAGTTTAGGACAGCAAAGGTACAACTGAAGCACAGCTATACCAGTTGTATGTCATAAAAAAAAACAACCTTTTTTTCTCAATGTAGTGTGCCACAACTAATATATTACTACAGCTAACACATATTGATAACTGAGAATTGTTCTGTCCTTATTGCAAAATTATATAATTTCACTGTTTTAGTAATTATTAATTGTATAAAATTAGACAGTCATTGTGTTAGGAACTCTTCCAGCCGGCACAACACAACCCGGAGTCTACTCTGTCAGTCAGGTGTTCACTGGAGCCCCTGATGGTGGGGACAGACTGGGCTGCAGACTGACAGAGGGTCGTGAAGTGTGTACCGGCTGGGGAGAACCCAGGCAAGAAGAGTCAGGTCCACGCAGAGGTCAAAAGGCCGGCAGCAGGTATCAGTATCGATGAACAAGCTGAGGTCAGAGGTCACAGGCAGAGAAGCGGAACGGGTAAACGAGCCAAGGATCAGGGTCACAGGAAACACAAGCGAAGTCCAATACAAAGCCAAGGGTCAAACACGGGTAGTCAAAACGTAGGTAACAGGATACAGGAACTGGAACAAGCAGGTCAGCAGACTGGAGCACAGAAGCTATAACCGGCAATGAGGCAGCAGACCTCATTGCCTTAAATACAGACACAGACCAATCAGCAGTTGAACACACTCCTGCAGGCTAATTTACTAGTATCCAGCAGGGCCAATCAGGGCTTGCCCCTGACCTACACAGTTGCAGGCTAATGCCTGTTAATAAGCCTAATCAGCCCACAGGCTGCCTGCTATGCGCATGCGCCCGGCTACCAGCACCGCCGGGATGCAGCGCTAGTGTACTAGCGTCTGGCCGTTGCCCTGGTGACGGCCAGACAGGAAGAGGAAATGACGTCCCGGTCGTCAAGGTGACGGCCGGGACGCTGGGGCGCATGAGAAGCGAGCCGCGGCGGCTGTGAGTACCGCCGCAGCTCGTGACAGTACCCCCCCCCTTGAGGAGGGGTCAAGGGACCCCGACACCCAGGTTTTCTTGGAAATTTCCTGAAGAATTCCTTCAATTGTTTGGGAGCATGGAGTTGTCTCCGCGGAACCCAAGAGCGTTCTTCTAACCCGCGGTTCCTCCACTGTACCAAAAAGTGCACCTGTCCTTGCACTTTTTTGGAATCCAAGATTTTCTGAACACTGTACCTCTGTGGCTTGCCTGAAGACTGGGCTTGAGCTGGATAAAGAACTGGTTTTAACAGAGAACAATGAAATGTGTTTGGAATTCTTAACGAGCCCGGAATTTTTAACCTAAATGCAACAGAGTTCACCTGCTTGATGATGGAAAACGGCCCGATGAATTTAGGGCCCAACTTCTTGCAAGGTTGCTTCAGCCTGATATTTTTTGTAGACAGCCAGACTTTCTGGCCAACCTTAAGAGAGCAGATGGTACGGTGTCGGTCCGAATTTTTTTTTGCAACAAGTGAGGCTTGTCTTAAAGGTGAGTGCACTTTCTTCCAGATAACTCTGAGATCCCTGGCAGTGGAACGGATCTCCTGGATACCAACGGACTGGAGAGAATACAAAGAGTTCGATCTGGGGTGAAAACCATAATTGCAAAAAAACGGAGAGGTTTTGGTGGAGGAGTGACAGGAGTTGTTACAGGCAAATTCCGCCCAGGGCAACAAGGAGGACCAGTTGTCATGGAACTCCGACGTGTAGCATCGCAAGAACTTCTCCAAAGACTGGTTAACCCTTTCCGTCTGCCCATTTGACTGAGGGTGGTACGCTGATGACAAACTAATCTTGATTCCCAGGAGGGTACAGAATGATCTCCAGAACTGCGCAATGAACTGAGAACCCCGATCGGAGACGATGTCTGTAGGAAGTCCATGGAGGCGAAAAATGTGTTGAATGAACAGGACGGCCAAATCTTGAGCAGAAGGAAGCCTGGCTAGTGGAATGAAATGCGCCATCTTGCTAAACCGGTCCACCACAACCCAAATGGTATTGTGTCCCGCAGAGGGTGGTAGATCAACTATAAAGTCCATGGATAGATGTGTCCAAGGTTTAGCAGGATCGGCTAACGGAACTAACTGCCCTACCGGGCGAGTCCTGGGAACCTTGTTCCTGGCACAAACTTCACAGGACAGGACGTGACTTTTGACGTCGGCAGATAGAGACGGCCACCATACGGTACGGGAAAGTATCTCTAGTGTTTTGTAGATGCCAGGATGTCCAGCAGTCCGACTGTTGTGTGCTTCAGAAAGAACTGTCTTCCTTAAATGAACTGGGACAAACAACCGTCCTACCGGAGTGTTGTCAGGAGCCAACTTCTGAAACCTTTGTAAGGTACAGCTCAGATCTTGAGTTAATCCGGCATTAACCATGGATACAGGAACAATAGGCTCTGGGTTAGTGACTGGGGCATGATGTGCCAGAAAACTTCTAGACAGGGCGTCCGCTTGAATATTTTTAGAACCAGGACGATAAGTGATAATAAAGTTAAATCGGGTGAAGAACAGTGACCACCGAGCCTGACAGGGGTTTAGACGTTTAGCTGACTGAATATACTGCAGATTCTTATGATCCGTTATAACGGAGATCTGGTGTGCAGCGCCTTCCAACCAGTGTCGCCATTCCTCAAAGGCCCATTTAATTGCTAGCAATTCTCGATTTCCCACGTCATAATTGGTCTCCGCTGAGGAGAATTGGCGGGAAAAAAAGGCACATGGATGCAAGCGGTGAGTCTGAGGATCCTTTTGTGACAAGATAGCTCCAGCACCGACGTCAGAAGCATCTACCTCGAGAATAAATGGTACCTTTGGGTCCGGGTGTCTGAGGACCTGAGCGGACACAAAAGCTTCCTTTAAGGTTTTAAATGCATTTATTGCTTGCCGTGACCAAACAGCCGGATCACCCCCTTTGCGAGTCAAGGAAACGATAGGAGCCACGATGTCAGCAAAACCGCCAATAAATCTCCTGTAATAATTGGCAAATCCTAGGAATCTCTGGAGCGCCTTGAGGTTATTGGGTTGTACCCAATCCAGGATTGCCTGGACCTTGGTGGGGTCCATGGAGAAACCCTCTGAAGAGATTATATAGCCAAGAAAGGATACCTTCTTAACCTCAAACTCACATTTTTCGAGTTTCGCGTAGAGATGATGTTCCCGTAGTTTCTGTAGGACTTGTCTGACATGACTCCGATGTGCCGGCAATGAATTGGAATATATGAGAATGTCATCTAAGTAGACAACAACAAAGTGTCCCAGGAACTCACGTAACACCTCATTAATCAAATCCTGGAACACAGCAGGAGCGTTACTAAGGCCAAACGGCATGACCAAGTATTCGTAGTGGCCCGAGAGCGTGTTGAACGCCGTCTTCCACTCATCACCTGCTCTAATGTGTATGAGGTTATAAGCACCACGAAGGTCGATTTTTGTGAAGACCGTTGCTCCTCTTAATTGATCAAAGAGTACAGAGATTAGAGGAAGCGGATAGGTGTTTTTAACCGTAATCATATTCAGTCCCCGATAATCGATACATGGTCTGAGTCCACCGTCCTTCTTGGACACAAAGAAGCACCCAGCCCCTACTGGAGACTTAGATGGCCTGATGAAGCCTTTCTCCAGATTTTCATCAATGTACTCCTGCATGGATTTGGTCTCTGGACCGGAGAGAGAATACAAACTTCCCTTGGGTAGTTTAGTACCTGGAATTAACTCGATGGCACAGTCGAACTCCCGGTGCGGTGGTAGAATATCAGCAGCCTTTTTAGAGAAGACATCCCAGAAGTCATGATACTGGGAGGGAAGCTGCTCCGGAATGGACCGAACCACACGTAGAGGTACTGTCAAACAGGACTGTGAACAATGAGAGCTCCACTGGACAATCTCTCCTTTTGCCCAATCTATGACAGGGTTATGACAGGATAGCCAAGGATGACCTAGAATCAAAGGCACTGACGGGCATTCAATGAGACGAAAGACTATAGATTCGGAGTGGAGAGCCCCAATCCTCAATTGTAGTAGCGGGGTCTCCCAGGTAACCTTACCGCCTGGCAATGGAGCACCATCTAAGCCACATACCGTGATGGCGGATTTGAGTTTAACCCGCGGAATTCCAGCAGAGCGGGCGAACTCGAAGTCCAAGAAGTTACCTGCAGCTCCACTATCAATGAAGGCTGCCAGACCCACAGAACAAGCACAGAACGTGAGCTGTGCAGGAACCAATACCGCATTTTTTGGGGAGACAATTTGTAGACCTAAGTGAACTCTCCCCTTGTTCCCTAGGCATGCTCGTTTCCCGACTTGTTTGGGCAAGAACGGGAGAAGTGGCCTCTTGCGCCACAATATAAACATAAGCCTTGTGACCGTCTCCTGTCTCTTTCCTCAGAGGAAAGACGGTATGCTCCCAATTGCATTGGTTCCTCACCATCCTGGGAGATAGGAACGAAGGCGGATGGAGGTGATGACGTTTCCTTTTCAGTTTTCCGCTCTTTATATCTCCTGTCAATTTTAATGGAGAGGTGCATCAGATCCTCCAGAGAGCTAGGAGACGGGTATTGCACCAGCGAATCTTTAATCTGTTCAGATAGGCCGACACGGAACTGACTACGTAAGGCAGGGTCGTTCCATCCACTGTCAGGTGACCATCTACGGAATTCCGCGCAGTATTCTTCTGCCGACCGTCGGCCTTGTTTCAAGGACCGTAGATGAGCTTCCGCGGAGGCCACTCGATCCGGGTCATCTTACAGTAAACCCAATGCCTCAAAGAAGGAGTCTACGGATTGCATGGCCGGACTGGTCTGTGACAAAGAAAACGCCCAGGACTGGGGGTCACCCTGTAGAAGGGAAATAATAATCCCAACTCGTTGCTGCTCTGAACCGGAGGAGCGGGGTCTCATCCGAAAATAGAGCTTGCAACTCTCCCTGAAGTTCCGAAACAAGGTTCTATTTCCGGAGAACCGATCCGGTAAATTCATTTTGGGCTCACAGATGGGATCTGGAGGAGATTGTGAAGCTTTTGTGGCTTCTTCTTGAACAGACATACGCTCAGCCAATCCCTGCATCATCTGATACAAAGACTCAACATGGCCTGCTAGGGTTTGTGCCGGAGACGGTGTGGATCCACTTGCATCCATCCTAATCTTGTCTCCGTGAGTGGGCCGGTTATAATGTTAGGAACTCTTCCAGCCGGCACAACACAACCCGGAGTCTACTCTGTCAGTCAGGTGTTCACTGGAGCCCCTGATGGTGGGGACAGACTGGGCTGCAGACTGACAGAGGGTCGTGAAGTGTGTACCGGCTGGGGAGAAACCAGGCAAGAAGAGTCAGGTCCACGCAGAAGTCAAAAGGCCGGCAGCAGGTATCAGTATCGATGAACAAGCTGAGGTCAGAGGTCACAGGTAGAGAAGCGGAACGGGTAAACGAGCCAAGGATCAGGGTCACAGGAAACACAAGCGAAGTCCAATACAAAGCCAAGGGTCAAACACGGGTAGTCAAAACGTAGGTAACAGGATACAGGAACTGGAACAAGCAGGTCAGCAGACTGGAGCACAGAAGCTATAACCGGCAATGAGGCAGCAGACCTCATTGCCTTAAATACAGACACAGACCAATCAGCAGTTGAACACACTCCTGCAGGCTAATTTACTAGTATCCAGCAGGGCCAATCAGGGCTTGCCCCTGACCTACACAGTTGCAGGCTAATGCCTGTTAATAAGCCTAATCAGCCCACAGGCTGCCTGCTATGCGCATGCGCCCGGCTACCAGCACCGCCGGGACGCAGCGCTAGTGTACTAGCGTCTGACCGTTGCCCTGGTGACGGCCAGACAGGAAGAGGAAATGACGTCCCGGTCGTCAAGGTGACGGCCGGGACGCTGGGGCGCATGAGAAGCGAGCCGCGGCGGCTGTGAGTACCGCCGCGGCTCGTGACACATTGTTCACTCTTTCAGCACCCGTTTCCAACATATACTTTTATTTTATCTATGAATAATAAGATTAATTAAACGTGGTAAAACAAAAAAAAGTGTGGTAAAAACACAGACCCAAAATATGGACTGTAAAAGAATTCATTAACAATATATTAAATTATCAAACACAAAGGGATGCATCTGCTGTACATTAATTTTGAGATCTTTATTTACTGGTTTTGATACTGTAGACAAACCACACTTGCCAATCATTAAAACACATAACAGCACTGGCAGACAAAAGTGTACAACTACCAATTCTTAAGAGCTAATGATGATGTTGAGAAGGTGTCAGAGTAGGAAGGGATGGATAGAGTTTACTTATATTTGGATAAAGATCAAAATACAGATGTTAGTTTGCTATTTTCACCCCATTCATTATAGCCAAGGCTGACATCCACCCCTATTCTCCTAGGATACAGTGCTTCTGTATTCCCCATATACAGTTCTGCATAGGGCAATGATAATATTGTTACTGCCGTTGCATTGCATGCTAATGTCAGCAGATATGAACCGGCTATATTTAAAATTGTTAATTGTATTTCTAGTGGCGTTGATAAGTCAGACTTTGTTGAGTAAAGTAATAGTGATGATACAGTGATAATTAGCTACTTCTTGATAGAGATAGGGAGAATGGAATGAGATCAGAAAAGAAAAAGTTCTGAAAGTGTTGAAACAACTTGTATCTATGTAACCTTTAAAAAAAGAAAGCAAAATAAAGAATGTTTTTCACAATGTAGTGCCAGTGCCTTCAAATCCAAATCAAGAGCAAAATTCTTCTTCTTATCCTTTATTTATAAGGAGCCACAAGATTTCCACAGCGCTATACAGAATGCAAATAGTAGACCATACAGGGTGAAACAGTACAGAACAATAAACGAATAATACCAAGATTTCAAAAGCTACAAGCATAGCTAGTACAGTGAAGATGGAGCAGAAGAATAGGTATAGAGACAGGAGGGAAGAAGGCCCTGCTCGTAAGAGCTTACATCCTAAAGGGACTGCAAACAGGCAGCAGACACAATGGGGAGTCAGTGGAGGGGATCAAGTGCAAGTGGAGCTAGTAAGGGGACTGGGGAAAAGAGAGGTGAGTAGATCTAGCGTGAAGAGGTGATTAGGTGTATGGCTGGAAGTTTTTGAGGAACAGATGAGTTTTATGTGCCCGTTTGCAGGTGCACAGATTAGGGGACAGTCGGATAGAGTGTGGAGGGCGTTCCAGTGGCGGGGGGAAATCCCAGGAGAAATCTTGAATTCTGGAGTGGGATGAGGTGCTCAGAGTGGCGGAGAGGTGACAGTCATTGGCCAATCGCAGGGCATGAGAGGGAGTGTGAATGGATATATGTGGCAGTGGAGAGGAAGAGGGTCTTGTAGGTGTAGGTAAGGAGTTTGAAAGGAAAATAAGTCTCACAGCTGCGTTGAGTATAAAATGAAGGGGGGCGAGGTGAGAGAAGGTGAGGCTGGTGAGGAAAAGGTTACAGTAACCAAGAGGGAAATGATGAGAGCATGGATAATGGTTTTGGTAGCATCCTGAGATGAAAGGTCCGGATGCGGTCGATGTTGCTTAGTTGGAAGCTACAGATTGGGCAAGAGATTGAATGTGGGGGGGCAAAAGAGAGGGAGGAGTCTAGGGTGACTCCCAAGCAGCGGAGTAGGGGAACAGATGAGATGGTGGTGTTGGTAACAGTGATAGAGAGATCATGATGGGATACAGATCTAGAAGGAGGAAAGGCAATGAGTTCGGTTTTGGAAATGTTACTTTTGAAAAAAAGTGAGAACATCCAAGAGGAGATGGCGGTAAGGCAATACTTGAGAGTAAGTGTTATGGCTGTGGGAAAATCAGCCAATGAAGGATGGACTGTCCTAAAACCCAAGCACCACACACTTGTGTCCCTAATCCAAATCCTGGGGCCTGGCTGACTTGCTAATTGGCAGAGGTGAGATCAAAGAGACTGTTCCCACACAAGTCAGTCCAGAGGAGCGTGGCGGTGAGGAAAGTAGCTCAGCAGACAGAGTCACTTGTTTGACCAAAAGACCCCCCAAAAACATGTGGAGTAACCTGCAGCCAGTACAAGTGGGACCCCTGCAGGGGGAAGGACTTAGAGACTCAGGGGCCTCAATCACTGTAGTGAGCCCCCATCTTATTGATCCTGCAGCAGTATTGCAGGATCGCACTGCCAAAGTTACTTTGGCAGATGGACTGGAAAAAGAAGTGCCTGTAGCAAAGGTGTATCTGAACTGGGGAGATTTCCAGAGTTTGCGAGACATTGCCATTATGGATGGCCTCCCAACTGATGTTATCTTGGGCAACGATGTTGGGGGTGGAATTGTCTCTGCATTTCTCAATTCCATAACCCAGAGCCAAGCTGCCAGACTGCAGGATCTACACCTGCACAACTCAGCTCAAAGGAAGAGACCACAGCTGCTAAACAACAGCCATCACCAACTGTCAGATCTTCAGAAACCAGTCTGCTCTTTGCCTATGGAAAGACTACGTCCCCTAGCAATGCAGAGGATGTTGTCCATGGCCAATCTGATCTTGTGGGTGTGCCTAGTGATGCTTCTGCCCCTATCAGTATGCCAGCTCCAGTGGTGAGTACGGCTGACCGCAGTGACCTCCTTTTGACTGAACCCGCTTTAAAATCATCTGTATGACAGCATATGTTAAGAAGTGAGTCCCATTGTAATGTAGAATGTACTGGCCAGTGTCACATTCATTAGTCTTGCTTAATTCTATGTTTATAGTGGGCTAGCTGATGTGCCATCTATCTGATATTTTTTACTCTATAGCGATGACCAGATTTGTTTTTTTTTTACTATACATCACACTAAATGCTAACATACAGATACATGTGATCATTTCCCCAACAAAATATACAAATCCTAGATTAATAAATGTGTGCAATCTTCTAAAGTAACATGAGCAAAATAATTCCATATTTCTACGCGATAGATATACTTCAATCATTTTTCAGTATTACTATCTTCTAGAATACTTATAAAAAGTCTAAGAAAAATGTAATACCTTCCGTTAAGTCTCCATAACATGCAACACAGCTAATTAAGAGCATCAGACCTTTCAGTGTGTTGCAGAGAGTCTCTTTCCGCTAAATATAAGATATACAGTTCAATCTCTTTGTTGTCTCTGCCAGCAACAAGCTAAAGTTACAGTAAAATGAAAATCCCTATTTTCTAACCAGAGACTTTCATCTACCTTAAACCCTAATCATCGCTCCTTTGTAATGAATGTTACATTTCCACATTGTTGCTTGATGCCTTTGATGTGACTAAAAGTATTCAAATTGCTGATCTTTAAAAGATTAGGAGCTCTGCTGATTTGTGCCTTTTGACAAGGGACATTAGATGAAACCTTGACAAGTGTTAAAAGGTAACTCAGTCATATTAAATACACTACCTTAACAGCACTTATTTTTTTAACTTTAACTTTTTTGTGTTTACTAGCTCTTGTTTTTTGTAACCAGTTAAATGCCTACATAAATATCGTTAATGGCTCTGTATTAGATTCCCAATGATGGTAATTAAATAGTTTTAAGTACTGTAAACTATCAAGGGAATTTGCTTTGAACTACATATGAAATTGTGTTCAGCAACAGTTGGAGTGCATTCAATAGCCCATCAGTAATTTACTCAACTCAAACTCAAGCAGTTACATCAAACTGAAACAAACCCACCAATAAACTAGTAGAGGATAGTAAATTGTATTTTATTGTTTTTTTTATTACACTGAAATACATTTCACATTGTTTACTAATTAAGTTTAAGTTGCACAGTGCATAATACAGCACTTTGAATCAGTGGTTGAAGTGGGGGTGTATACGGTGGTATACCATACCGCTACTTCTCCTACTGCCTTCATTGTAAAACTATAAAATACATTCCTATTACAATTGTCATACGTCACTACTAAATTTCCACTTCAACCACTGCTTTGATTACAAATTAGTTATTACTAGGCACTAGCAACCTATGCAAAATATTAAGGAGGCAGACCATAAGAGGAAAATGCATGTCTCTCCTGACCTTTCAGTTTGGAAACATGAAATCAATATGCAGCCATACAAGTTGCAGTACTGCCTCTCAGGCCTAAGAGCCAATCAACAGAATCCAATTTAGTCACACGTTGAAGGAGCCGGTGCCAGTTGGACAGGCAAAGACAGATTCAACAAGACTGAGCAGGACAGACAAGACAGTGCAATTTGGCAAAACAGGCATTTAATTAGGGTTGGGAAGACAGCCAGCAGATAACACATTGCTTTTCAGGTAACACCACAGCATGGTGTTAGGGAAGCAATGCCTGTACGCCAATTCTTTAGGGAAGCAATGCCAGAGCCTCTTATTTATTATTTGCTCATAATGGTGCTACAATGCTAATGCACGATTATGCTGTTTTAGACCTAATTGGCCACAAAAGCACTGTGTGAGTGATCCTAATCACCTGTTCAGGATCTCTAAAACCTTGGTTAGGATGGAAAGTAAGTCTGATCAGAAGATGGCGACATCTGACCACGTATGCTATCATCGTCTGACCGCAGTAATAATCCCCTTTAACTTTATTGTATGCATGTGTATGGCCAAATCTGTCAGAGTTCTGATTGTTTGATGGTCGGTCACATAGGTGGGGTTGGGCTTCTTCTACTGCTAAGTTATATGAGCTGGATGCTTGGTTTTTTCCTCCATCCCAGCTCTTTTATTTTTGCTTGTCTGTTACCAAGGTGAGGTGCAGCTAGTTCCCAGCCACATACAGGCCTTTAAAATAGTTTCCAGAACTTCAGATATATGCTGGTTTATTCTTTGGATTGTCCAGAGTTCCAAACCACTAGCTTCTTTCTTTTTTGTGTAGTTCCTCCTTTCATTCCTGACCTACAGCCTTGTACTTTCTGCTCATCATAATCTTTTTCTTTGCCTTGGTCAGACTTTGGTTTTGATCCTGTTCTATCCTTCTTCTATGGGTCCTGCTCCTTTTCTCTAACAAAGCTAACATGATGTTGGCCAATAAGCTACAACAAAAAGAGGTTGCAGTCTGATAGATGAGGAAAGACACCAAGGCGGTAATGTTCTTTCATATGATCCTGCAGGAATCGTTAAAGAATTCTAAGATTACTATGAGGCTTTTTATAATCTGACAAGCTCCTCTCCCCACCTGACACTCAGACGGACTTGATTGGGAGCTATTTAAGTACTAAAATTTTACCAAAGTAATTGCCAGATTACAGGATCCTTTTAAGTGAGGATATCAATCAGGAGGAAACCCAGCAGGCAATTATATATTTGAAAATATCCTCCATTGCTGTGTCAGATGGACTAACCCCCTCATTATAAGAAAGTTTCTGATATCCTGGCACTGAAACAAACAGACTTGTTCATTGCCTTCGACTCTGCAATTAGCAAGCATTACTATGGTCCCAAATTCAGGAAGAGACCCCACTCTTTGCTCCAACTATAGGGCCATTTCAATACTCAATGTGGATTTAAAAATGTTGCCAAGATTTTTGCAAACTGGTTGTACACTCTACTTCCCTGTTTAGTTCTCCCTGGTTTTCCCAGGCTTCCAAGCCTCTGACAATAATAGGCAGACAATAAACTTAATCCACTCTATACATGAACACAAATCTCCCACTCTAGTACTAGTGCTCAAGCCAAAAGGTATTGGCATTTTACAATATATTGCTCTCATTTGGCTATGGTGTTGGCAAACAGGGTCATCTCAACTTAATTTGTTTTCACCAATAGCATAAGACAAGGCTGCCCTCTGATCTTTGGATTGGTAAAGTGCTATGTAATTTACTGGCGCTATATAAATAAATGTTGATATTGAGGATTGGTCATAGAGTATCTGTTTGAAAGGAAATATTTCAGGTAGCTTGGAGCATAAAATCATGTTATATGCAGTCAATATTTTCTAGACAATTACACAGTTTCATATTTCTTTGCCAGCTCTTCTAGAGGAAATTCAGGTCTATGACTCCCAATAAGTATAAAGTATAAAATTAACACTCAAAAAACAGACATGTTGGACTTTTTCTTTAATCCTTGTATTAAATCAGCCTTGGATAGTCAGTTTCCTTTCATGTGATATCTGCAAAAACAGAAATATCTCAGTGTTCAGATCATGAAACAATATCATCAGCTTTATTAGGCTAATTACCTACAACAGTAAGAATGATTTACTAGCTTGGACTAACAGTATATCGCCTCGGTTGGAATACCATAATGATGAAGGTCCTCCTCAGGATGCTGTATGTATTTCAAGTACCTCCCATACTAGTCCATTCCCACACATTTGAATTTACTCAACATAGCACTTCCCAGTGTGGCGGGCTGGCCTTCCAAATTTTAACAGATATTACCTGGATGCCCAACTCCCATCAGTGTGTGCAGTGGAATGTAGCTGCTACTATGGGTTTCTATTTAAACAGAAGCCACTAAGATGTCAACACTATATTGACTACTCTGGTTACCTTGTGTACATTGACCTCTGCTCATATAGACCAATCAAGTAGTTGTCCTCTCAATGATAATCTGGAATTGGACAAAGCTAACTTTATTCTTTTGCTCCAAATCAATAACCATCAATCAATATCTTTGATAATTCTAATATTGCACCAGGTTTTAATTGCTCCCTTTTTCTGCCTTGTGGCTGGCAGATGGCATCAGATTTCTCAGTGACCTAAAACTGTCACTACCATTCCCATTCTGTGGGATATACAGTTAGGTTTGGAGGTCTCTGACCTCCAAACCTAACTGTATATCCCACATAAACACTTTTACAAGTTTCTACAGCTGAGAAACATTCATGCACCACAAAAGTCCCGACTAATGGCGAGATTATTTGAATTGCTCTGTCTGAGGCGGGCCTTAAAAGTTTAGCCTAAGTACTTAGCACTGAGCTCTCTCCTGGTGCCCCTAACTAGAGACCCTCATGAAAATGCTCAGGAGACTGACATCAATGAGACACTTAATGGAGAGGACTGGGCTTAAATATAATAATGTATGTATTTCCTCCAGCTTTATCTGTGTTAAAAGAAAATACATATGAATGCTGTAACATTGGTACTACATTTCATTTTGGTTAAATAGCATTTTTTTTTTCTGATACATCTGGTAGATTCCAAAGGGGCTGAGCAGAGCCTGGCATATTCTTCCACATATAGTGGTCATGCCCGGAGCTATGGGGGTTTTGGTGTGCATTGAAAAATTTAATCTTTATCTACTCTCCCAGGCTCCCCATGGAACAGCAAAGCATCAAACCAAGCTTATTCAACAGCAGCAGTTATAAAGAGAATTTGATATATGTACTGAATGGAATACATATCTATTATAAACAACCCAGCAAAGTCCTTCATTAAGATGCGGGAGCCCTGGGCTGCACATAATAACATACGCCTACTCCCAACCTCTTAATTTCACTGACAATAACATCTTTTCATGCTTTCCCCCTGAACAGGACCTTCCCTTGTTCCCCTGCTTCCTCCCCTTTTGTTTCCACCCACATTTAATTAAAAATCCTGGTTGTTAATCCCTTCAAGATTTGGAAACACTTTTTTTTAACATAATTTTACCATTGTCTCTTGTTTTTTCTTGACTTGTCACTAGTATTTTCTGAATTGTTAAACTTTAAATTAAATAAAATATTTAAAAATAAACAAGTGCATAGCACATGAACATGTGACAGTGAAGTCCAAGTGATGTCCCTGCTTATGTGTATACTTTTTACTAAACCTTTCCAATAAAATATTAAAGGTAGATATTAGAAATTAAATTAGTGCTTAAATTATATTTTTACGAGAGGAAGACCTAGGTAGGGCACTTAATTAGGAGACTCAGAAAGATATTTGCACGAGGCAACCAGAATCTTTGAAAATGTTATTTATGATGAATAGATGAACAAGAGTGTTTATCCGTGCTACTGTCATGCTAGGTATTCTTAATAGCCAAGTCTCTTCTCTGTGTTTCGAGATTACTCCTGGCTGGGGACATTGCATAACATTTGTTGACAATGCCTAGTTGACTTGGGATTCTGACATGTAAATTTTTATTTGGTGAATGATTTACATAAACCTTAGCCTTCCTGTTTGTTCAGTCAGATCACTGCACACATTCCTTCTCAGAGTTATACTAGCATACTGGCTAGTCTCTTCTTAGCCTCTCTTCACGTTAATGTTGCACAGTAACTTCTATTTGCACTTTTCCATTTGCTTACTTTTGGTTTCAGTGCCTCTTATACCCTCCATTTATTGTGGATTACCAAAGCAGTGATACTTTCCACATTTCCTTCACAAGTTTCTCTGTCTCCTCTAAAGACCCCTTACACACTTTTTTTTTTTAATCACATTTTGTCTTATGTTTATACTTTGTCTAAATCTTTTCTTTGCTGTCCTTTTGTGAAAAAATACCAAATATTTATTTGTTGACATATTTATCAGTGGATTTACATTTTCATCAAATGATTATTGACCGATCACATTGACTCTACAGGAAAATTCATTAGTAAAAATAAAAGGAAATGTAAAATGTTGCAACAAGTATTACATAAGACATCAGTCTAACAAACAGAACTCCTATTTATGCATACCTTAATGTAAGACACATCAAGAATATTTAGTTAATAAGTGTAAGGTGCAATAGCGATAATTACCCAGCCACTGTGATATTTACTTAGATAAATACTTACATAACTCCCCTAAACATTTTCTTTTGGGTTCATTGGACAATGTTAGGTGCAGTGTTAGAGAAAGGATTAACTCTTGTCATAAGGTAAAATATTATAAAAATTCCCACTAGCATTATATTAGTGTGTTGTTTTTAAGATATGTTTTATGATAAATTCTGTATGAAAGCCTTCCCATATTTTGGGTCTATAATCCACTATGGACTATAGTAGTGTTTTCATAGATATTAACACACAGAGTAAGAACTGGGTCAGCAGTGAATACTCAAATAGTGGTGTGGGTGGGGGAGAAGGTTTTTGTAAATCAGTAGCCACCAGAGATTAAGGTCTTTATTGCATTGTAACTATATAATTTGGGTGTATATTGAATAGCAGTGATCACAGTTTGGGGTCTGTATGCTAAAGTAGGCAATTGAAAACTCATATTGGGACATTTATTATATGGAAACTTTCAGATTAGAGTCTGCATTGTATAGTGGTCAACCATGGTTTGTGCATTATATAGAAGTCACTTGAATGCTCTCTGTATTGTATATATATTGGCTCATTAGTATGCTCTATGTATTGTATAGAGGTCAGTAAAATGGGTTCTGTATTGCATAGAATGCTCTCTATTCTATTATCATGTTGGCAGGCGCGGGCTGGGAGGTATCAGCCCGGGTGGCGCACAGACGGCCGCATCGCGTGTCACTTGATGCGGCCGCCTGTGCACTGACGCGGCCGCATCGAATGCGGCCGCCGGTAACATAAAGATTATTACATCCACGGCGGGGGACGGGGGAGGTGGCCGGCCCGAACAGCCGCTAGACTGAGCGGCCCGGGACCCCGCTGCCCCCCGGTCCAGCCTGCCCCTGCATGTTGGTCAACAGAATGGGATCTACATTTAATACTGGGAAAATAGGACATTAGTATATTTGGTTATTGTTCTTAAAAAAGGTGATTTTACAAGATTTATTGGCTACATAAATTGTACAAACATCAGACAAACCACACTTACAGTTCTCGGCCACACCCATTTTTGTAATTTTCAGCTTTCCAGGTTTATATCTCTGTAGTCAGGAATTTGACCTCCTTATGAACTATCAAAATTTCACAATTCAATTCTCTTGATACTAATTCTTTGAAAAGGAAAATTTGGAGCTGCAACCTTTTGTATTAACCTAGCAATTACAGTTTATTGCAGGTGCCTCTGCCAAGAAGAACCCAGCAACTCTGTACATTCTACAAACCCCTATAGGTATAAACAAAAATATATGCTGCTAACTAGATTAAATCATTTCCTGACTAATAGCTCTGGATTGGTTCCTTGTAAAACGTGTATGTTACTTTACATCAGCCAGTTTTCAGCCAAGCATACCAGTGGGAAGTCTGGACACATCCTGTAACTGAAGAGCTAAATCTATTTTTTAAGTGGTTGGGTTACACAGCTAAGCAAACTGTTCATTACGTGGAATATTATAAATGTGTAACAACTATTGATTGCTCTACAACAAAATACTAAAACTTCCCTAAACATTAAAAACTGGCTTATATAAAAGCTATTAGTGGCATTCAGGATAATGTATTACACTCATGAGCTCAGAAGTGACAATATCAGAGAATTCCTGTAAGTAATCCAATCACATGGCACTGCAGCCATTCTCTTAGCCACTTTTGGAGAATAAGAGAATAATAAAGTCACTTATTAACTGTGGAAGTGCAGAACATATTAACTTGGCCAAGTGCTGAATATGGACCATCAGTCTGACGCTTGCACATTGTGAGAGTCTACATAATAATGCTATCGTGGAGTCTGAGGCTCACTATAGGCATTATTGGAACTCCAAAACTATTGCATATAATCTGCAACCTAACCAATAGGGGAATTTCTTTTTACCACTAGTCTTCTACTGTATACCAGGGACTAGCAATCCTATCAAGCTTTTGTAATGTTAAAACTTGATTACCTATATAAACAATTTTGCATTCTTGGTTACAAACAAACATTTAGCTTTGCCACCAGTGGACTCGCCCCTATTAGGTACTATTTTGAGGCTACTATTGATTAGCAAGCAAGGACACTTGTTTCACATTATATATCGTTAATATGTGTTTTTCTCATCATTGTGATATTTGCTTTGTCCTTTTACATTTAGTATTGTTCTGGCCAGGACAAGATTTCTACTGAATACTGTTTTAATCTATTTGTGCACACATTAAAGTGTCACTTATATCCTTTGCTTAGCTGTATTTAGAGCTTTACAGTATTCAGACCACATACAGCAAATTATTTTGTGTATGCGCATGCCATTACTAACGGCTGTAATAGTACTATACGATATATACCCTTTCCAGACCTTTAGCAGTGCCAAGGAGGTTCACTACATTCTGTTCTTTCTATTAAGATATAGGGGGTCACCTTTCTCCTTTAGGCAGCTTTTTTCTCAGCTAGCTTATTCAAGGGAGCGCATTTGACCACACCCCTATCTCCATATCTATCTATCTATCTATCTATCTATCTATCTATCTATCTATCTATCTATCTATCTATCCATACACAAATGTTTTCTAGTGTTTTAGAGTGTTTTAACCATTAAATTTTACCTAATTTAATTCAGAAGGATTTAATAGAAAAAGACTACTAATTGCAGGCATTAAATAGAGCGGCTTTTCATGTGTCTGGATCTTTTCTCATGCTTCTGGGCAGTGTTAAATAAACAGAACAAACTCCTTAACTCTAGTAGTGTTTAAAAGCAAAAGAGAAATCTTCCTTGTGAACAAGCCATTTATAAAGTCAGTTAGTTCTCCAATAGGGCTCATCTACATGGGCGGAATAGTCACCTTTTGTTGCAAGTAACTCTCGTTAATGCTATTTTTTCACTGTCAGTTGTGTTCCTCATGTTTTATTAATGTGCATGTGGACAGTGTAGCTGCAGAGTATGGTATAGACATCAGTAGATCCATTTCCAGTGGTATTTATTAGGGTTGTATTCGGTTTGGAAGAAAATGCAAGTATTCCACTATTTAGATGAAACCTTAAACATCTTTGATATTTTAATTCAGCTTTAATGTGAGTATGTTGGTGATATATTTTTGGTTTCTTTGTTTATTATCTCACGTGTAATTCACTGGGTAAATCTGCCTTTTATGTGGGATTATTAGAGTGACAAAGCTAAAACTAAACTCACATTAAAAACAAACTAAAGACCAAGCATTCATGTCTTGTATTTATATGGCCCCATCCTCACCTGCAGTTTCTAAGTTCATGGCGTCTGTCCAATCCATGTTACTGAAAAAGCAGATAACAGGAAAAAGAGCTTGAACACCTGCTTGATTTGGAAATCGCTCTGTCTCATGTCTGGCAAGGACTGGCCCTACACAAACAGCACAAACATTTATGAGAGCAGTTTCAGTTTCCTAGAGATAGGCTATTATTATGTATCTAAAAACAAAATGAGCAGTCATTATACTATCATACATGATATATTATTAACTTTACTAAATAGTATTTTTTTTATATAGCACATACATTTTTTCTCTTACGTCCTATTGGGGGACATTGCGAAACATAGGGGTATAGTAGATGGTACAAGGAGTCCAGGCACTTAAACAGATAAATCTGTAAGTGCAACTCCACCCATGCTATACCCGTCACACAGGAAGGAGTACTCAGTTTAGTTTTAGTGCCCTCAGGAGTCGGGCATGTTTTCCAGGGCTCCTGCCCTGGATTTAGATTTCTTTAATTTTATTTTATTTTATTTTCTTTAGAGGGGAGGGGGGAGGTGATGCTGGGTTCAGTGATGCCTTGTAAGGGGTCCCTGAGCCAGAGTGAGTGGCCTTAATTGCTGTCTCACCCCCAGGATAGCCGGCAGGTCACTTTTAACATTTCCGGCAAAAGTGTTGTCAGTGCTAATCAGCGCTAACAGTCATGACCGCAGCACGCAGACAGGCACTGCGGTTGCTTTCTCCTCTCATATAGGCAATGAGCAATTGCTGGACAAATGAGGACCACTAGCAGCCACAACAAGATCTCCGGTGGCACTTAGAGTACAGCTGTGGCTGCAGCACACATAGCGGGAGCAGAAACGGAGCGTTACTCCGTTCTCCAGCAATGCAGTCATTTTTTCATGTAGAATGAAGGGGAGGTTCTGTTCTCCTCTCCTGCTTTCTGGCGCCATCTTCTTAAGCACAAATGGAACCCTGCCGTGCTCCTCCATTCAGGACAGGTTTTTTTTCCTGCTAAATCACTCTTTTTAGCAAAATTTATTGTCTTTTAATAGTGTGTTTGTGTGTGAGCTCTTACTGAGAATTACACAATATATATATATAAATATATATATATATATATATATATATATATATATATATATATATTTATATACACATATATATATATAAACAAATACAATAGATAGTACAGCGCGTAACTCTGAGAAGATAAACAAGTTCCAATTCAAATATTGTCCTTTGGAAGAAGTGGATATCCTATGTTCAGGAGGCTGCCAAAGTTCCCACAGAGCCAGTTGGTGGACTGGAATAATCTAAAACAAAATAAGTAGGAGGGGGCGCCACATAGTATAATACTGTATTCAACAATACAGATAGGTGTACCACAAGCCAGAATTTAAATCACCAAGTGGACATAGGCACTCAGGTATTAGAAGTGAATCAGTCAGGATAAAAACACACAGAGGAGGAAATATTTCCAAGACCACCAACACCATACCAATATGCGTACCAGATAAAAGAACTTTAAAGCTTATCTGTAGGTATAGTTGGTCCCTTCATAAATTAGAGTAGCTTTGGTTCCCCTTCAGGTTGGTGGAGTGTTATTCTCAACACTTACAGGATCATAAACAGGCACTTCATATATCCTCAGTGGTAACCACGTTTATATAGAGAAAAAAGGGGGAGGACTCTCATAGTGTAATATCATATGGTTACACATTTATTGCAGAGTAAAATACAGATGTACACTTACATTAAAAAATAAAGATATATGCTTATCTGGGTATCTTTGAGCTGGAACAGGACAGCAGGACACACCCTGTCTGTTTGCTGAGAGGAAATCATCGTGGCAGCGTATTCTGTGTTGAACCTTGCTGGAGATTTATTCTTAAGGACTCAGTGATCTGTATCTTTGGCAACGTGGTAGCGTGATAGTTACTGAATCCTGTTCCAGCTCAAAGATACCCAGATAAGCATATATCTTTATTTTTTAATGTAAGTGTACATCTGTATTTTACTCTGCAATAAATGTGTAACCATATGGTATTACACTATGAGAGTCCTCCCCCTTTTTTCTCTATATAAACGTGGTTACCACTGAGGATATATGAAGTGCCTGTTTATGATCCTGTAAGTGTTGAGAATAACACTCCACCAACCTGAAGGGGAACCAAAGCTACTCTAATTTATGAAGGGACCAACTATACCTACAGATAAGCTTTAAAGTTCTTTTATCTGGTACGCATATTGGTATGGTGTTGGTGGTCTTGGAAATATTTCCTCCTCTGTGTGTTTTTATCCTGACTGATTCACTTCTAATACCTGAGTGCCTATGTCCACTTGGTGATTTAAATTCTGGCTTGTGGTACACCTATCTGTATTGTTGAATACAGTATTATACTATGTGGCGCCCCCTCCTACTTATTTTGTTTTACATATATATATATATACACATATATAGTGCCTTTATCACAAACAATGGCAGAAATGAGGGTCCCCGAATCTGTCTATCTTAACACTTCTCTACCCATAGGCTCAGAGTCTAAGAAGGCAGGTTGTCTTTGCAGGTCGCGGCCTTCAGAGAGTGTGCTAGACGAGAACCGTTAGGAGAATACAGGAATAGGTTAAAGTCTGCAGAGAGATTCTATTGCACAGCAAACCAAGGAATCAGTGGAACATCAAGGTGAGCACAGGAGGTGATAGTCTGCGGATGAGTTCCACTGAACAGCAAACTGAGGAATCACCGGAGGAGTGAGCTGAGCTCAGGAGCTCAGGAGTCTGCAGAGAGGTTGTCAAAGAACAGCAAGCTGGTCACTAGAGGGAGATAGTCTGCGGAGAGGTCTACTGAGCAGCAAACAGAAGAAAGAGCAGGTACTGCAGTAGTAGTGCAGGGAGTCAGATGTAAATCAATGTCATACATAGACAGACATAAAGAGCAGGCACCTGACTGCAGGATCAGTCTTAAATCCTAATATCCAGTGGATGGAGAGGAATCCAATAGTAGCGGGAAAGAGGAATTATAAAGTCAGACCATTGGAGGAATGCGGTGCATAGCGCTGGAGGGGCGACCTGCACGTAGCAGGTAAGTATGCCGGGATCTGACAGCCTTTATTTATTCTATTCCTGCAATAAGTCTAAATAAGTATTATAGTCTCTGTGAAAGAGTATAATATATATATATATATATATATATATATAAATAGTTTGTTTTTTGAGACCAAATTGGTGCAATATAACCCTATGATCATGTACATATATACATCATGACAGACAAGGGAACCTTTAAAAAGGGAACTGCTTCAAGGTCTAGTATGCATTTTAATTGTGCAAAATTTAAAGCAAAATTGTCTTGTGGACAGTCTAACTCGGAGGGCCTGTGTGCAGCTTGTGAGACGGAGATCTGGGACCCGATACAGACCCAGTCTGCGTCTATGTCCGCGGAAGAACCTGATTGGCTGCGTCCTTTGACTTCAACCTTAGCAGAGCTCATGAGGGTATAATATCACATCTTGAGGTAGGTCAATCCTCTACTTCTGTTTCTGCACCACACCAGTCAGGCTCACAGACCAGCCAATCCACTTCTGAGATGTCCCAGATGGAATCCTTTTAAGCACAAACTCTGCGGTCTTATCCCATGGTTTGGTTAAAGCCACCTCTCCACTGGAACGCTTGATGAAGGTTGCTAATCGACCATCTCAAAAGCGTCAAGCCTCACAGGAAGCTAGGGAATTAATCTCTACTTCAGATCCTTCATCCAAGAAGGAAGGTGAAACTTACAGAGATTCTGGTGACGAGGATTCTACTGGGGGGTAGAGGACTTGGTTCTGGGAGTGGGGCAAACGTTAGGTTTTGCAAACCCAAGATATCGCGGGAAGCTGGATTCTCTCTTTTTAAAATCCAGATGAAACGCCTGATCGACGTTTTAACAGGTCTGGAAAATTTAAAGCTCTCTACCCTCTTCCAGCAGAAGATTGTGACAAATGGGAGGCGTTTCCAAAAGTAAACCTTCCCATAGTCAGGATGACTAGAACAAACACTACCAGTAGAAGGGGGTATTTCAGGATATGTCCACAGTGTGGGTCAATAAGGCTAATTAAACTTGGACATAGCAGTTAGCTAAGGAACTCTGGGATGGTTTCCCTACCGACAACTTATTGATCCTAATGGATCATATCATAGTGGCTTCTGATTTTGTAAGGCAGGCATCATTGGACTTTAATTCCGTTGCTGCAAAGTTTTCTGTGCTAGTTATAGCAGCTAAATGTTCCCTATGGCTGCACTCTTTGTCCGCAGATGCGGATTCCAAACGCACCTTAGAAGCGGTACCATATGATGGCCTCTCCCATTTTCGAGCCAGGTTAGACCAGCTCATCTTTGGAGCTACGGGAGGTAAAAGCCAATTTTTGCCTGTCATATAGGCCAAGCCTATACATCCTAGGTTGCCAGAGGTCAGTCAAATGCTCCTGCTAGAGGAGGTTTTTGCAGGGGCAATGGCCCTTCAAAGAGAGAAAACCCCAAGCCGACCGAGTCAGCATCCGCATGACGTGAACCCCATACACAGAAATGTTGGTGCGCATCTTCTGCTTTTTCAGGACAAGGGGCTGGAATCATCGTCAGACCCCTGGATCAGGGGCATTATCACAAGGAGGTATGTCATAGACCTGCCCCTATTTCCCGATTGCTGTTTTTTCACCACGGGGCTTCCAGCCTACGGTATTCCGCGCAGAGCACTTTAATTAGAATTCCACAACTTGCTAGACTGGGGGTTTTCATTCCGGTCCTGCTACCGGAAAGGGGTTTGGGGTTTCACTCCAATCTTTTCCTAGTCCCAAATCCGAACGGCTCTTTCAGACCAATCCTAATTTTTAAAGACTGTGAACCTATAGGGCATAGTCCGGAAATTTAAGATGAAATCTCTCATATCAGTGATTGCGGCTATTGAACAAGGAGAATTCATGGTCTCTCTGGATATAAAGGACATTTATCTTCACGTCTCCATATGGCAGGGCCATCAATGCTTACTACGCTTTGCAGTAAGGGATGACCATTACAAGTTCAGGGTGCTACCCTTTGGTCTGGCAACTACCCCAAGGGTTTTCATCAAAGTGATGGCAGTAATGGCGGTCCTTCTCCAATCCCAGGGTATCGCAGTAATTCCTTATCTGGACAATCTTCTCCTGAAAGCTCTGTCCTTCCAGACCCTGTCCCACCACATTTGGTTGACCATATCATTCTTAGAGGTGCATGGTTGGATAATCAACTTTCAAAAGTGTTCTCTAATCCCAGTGCAGAAAATGTGCTTTATATGTCTGGATTTCAACACCAGGGGGTAAATGTATTATCGTCCGGTTTTGTCAACTCGCAAGAGTTCGGCGAGTTGACAGCTTAAATTTAAAGCAGCGCTGCCTTGTAAAGGGAAACTTCCCTTTGCAAGGCAGCGCCGCTTTAAATTTAAGCTGTCAACTCGCCGAACTCTCACGAGTTGACAAAACCGGACGATAATACATTTACCCCAGGTGTCAGAGAGTGTTTCTCCTGGAGGACAAGATATATTATAGTCAAGTGTCCCTGCTGCGATGTATGAAGCTGTTGGGCACAATGGCATCAGACTTTGAGGCAGTACCCTATGCTCAGTTCCACTTTCGAGCGCTTCAATGGGAACTCCTGCACAAATGGACAGGATCCCACCTGCACTTAGATAAGCAGAGGATCAGACTATCATCCCAGGTCTGCCTGTCCCTTATTTGGTGGCTGCTCATGTCACATCCTTCCACACGTGGGAGTGGACTATTGTCATCAAGGATGACAGTTTGTTGAGATGGGGAGGATTCATATTGACTCGTGGGACCCTCTGGAGTCATCTCATCCCAGCAATGTGCTGGAGTTACTAGTAATTTACAATGTGCTAGTCCAAGCTCAGGCATTTCTGCAGAAAAAAACGGTTAGAGTTCAGTCAGACAATGCAACCGCAGTCGCATACCTAAACCATCAAGGCAGCACCCACAGTGCCAAGGCCATGAAGCAAGCGACCAGGATAATGCTGTGGGAAGTTTGGCACATTCCAGTAATATCGTCAATCTTCATTCCAGGAGTAGACAACTGGGAGGCCGATTATCTAAGCCACAAAACGGTCCATCCAGGAGAATGGTCACGACATCAGGAGGTTTTTGATATCCTTGTGAAATGATGGGGTTGTTCAGAAATAGAACTTATGGCATCACAGTTGAACTTCAAGGTTCCGCACGATTCATGGATACTATGGTGACTCCCTCGCAGTTTCATCTGGTCTATTTATTTCTTCCCCTTCCCATACTCCCGAAGGTTCTCAAGAAGCGGAAAAGGGAATGGGTGACGGCCATCCTGGTGGCTCCGGACTGGCCACGCTGAACCTGATACTCGAATCTCCATTAAGACTACCTCTCCAACCAGATTTACTCACACAAGGACCTCTTCGCTCCCACTGGTTAAGTTGGCTGACTTTGACAGCGTGGCTATTGAAACCATGATTCTGAAAGTAAAAGGCTTTTTCTGCGGAAGTGGTGAAAACCATGATCAAAGCCAAGAAGCCATCATCTGCTGCCAAGTACTATAGAATCTGGAAGGCATTTGTTCTTTGGTGTGAAACAAATTGCTTTCACACATATCATTTCATTCTTTCTAGGTTGCTTGCCTTACTTAAGCCCAGCTTGGACAAGGGATTGAATTTAACTTCCTTAAAGTTGCAGGTTTCAGCGTTGTCCATTTATTTCCAGCACAAACTAGACTCCCTGGTGGAGGTTCACATTTTCTTATCAGGGGTGCTTCATGTCCTTCCTTCATTTGTACAACCGGTGGAGCCATGGGATCTGAACTTGGTTCTTCAAGTGTTGGTAAAGGAACCATTTGAAACATTAGAGTCTGTGGATCTTCATTATCTCACTTGGAAAGGGGCGTTTCTTCTAGCGGTGTCTTCAGCATGCCGGGTATCCAAGTTGGGGGGATTGTCTTGTCCGCCTTCCTTTCTTGTTTTTCATGCAGACTGGGCAATGCTACGCACCAAGCCCTCCTTTGTTCGGAAAGTAGCTTCTCGTTTTCATTTGAATCAAGAAATTGTAGGTCTTCAAGTTCTCGGTCTTTGGATCAGTGTTGCTACTTTTGGATGTGGTCAAGGACCTTAGGTGCTACGTAGACTGCACTGCGGTACTGTGCAAAACCACAAATCTTTTTGTGCTTTATAACACAATTGTGGTTGCCGGCCTCAAAAATATCCTTAGCTTGGTGAATCACTTCTACCATCAAATTGGCTTTCATAAGGTCAGCTAGGCTGTTCCCAGGAGGTTTGTCAGTTCATTTGACCAGGGCTGTGGGTGCTTCCTGGGTGGCGCATCATGGAACTTCTGCCGAACAGCTGTGCTGGGTGGCTACGTGGTCACCTGTCAACACTTTTGTGAAATTCTACAGGTTTCAGGGCTTTGCATCCCAGGATTCCAGTTTTAGCCGTAAGGTTTTTACGTTCAGAACAGTCGCTCCATTAGGAGCAGCTTTGGTATGTCCCCTATGTAATGCAGTGTCCTCCAATATGATGTAAGAGAAAATAGGATTTTTGTACTTACAGTAAAATCCCTTTTTTGTAGTCCATTGGGGGGACACGGCACACCCACCCTTGCTCTCAGTGTTGATTGGTTGCCTGTGTTGTTGTGGTTGGTTAACCTAGATTTGGTCCTCCTTCAGGCTTTGTTAGACATAAACTGAGTACTCCTTCCTGTGGTAGGGATATAGCAGGGGAGGAGTTTTACTCACTGATTTAATTGTTTAAGTGCCTGGACTCCTAGTACCACCTACTATACCTCTATGTATCGCAATATCCCCCTATGAGAAAGGGATTTTACAGTAAATACAAAAATTCTATTTTTGTAGTACCATACACTCACAATTTGCCAGGCACAGATTCAAGAGAGGCAAAAATGACCAGTTACAAAGCTGCAATAATGAAGGCCCACAGCATAATGTACAATTTATGACATCATGTACCTATTTTTGCATAAATGGACCTGGTTATATGGGAGGCAAATAGATTAGCATGTCAACATATCAAGTTTGAATCTTCAGATGGGAAGAGTTGACTGATGCTAGGCAAATTGGACTGTTATTTATTGAATCTAGGCTGGATGAACTATAATGCCTCTTGTTGTCTTATTCCTCATAAAGTATTGTCCTGTGGCATGTTGCAGATAGCAGGCAGTGGTTTAAAAATTGAAACCACTCTTACTGTCTGGAAGCTGAGCAGTTTCACCAACAACGCTGCTTTTAATTTTAATGACTCATTTTAATGAGATGCAGCAATCTATTTTTCCAGTATCAAAACTGCTATTGCTGTTTGCCCCAAAAAGTGGACGGATTAATTGCGACACTACACAACTTCACCTCCTTATATCATGGTATTCTCATCTGAAGCTATCATGATTTATTTGAAAGGAAAACCCAGTTTCACTGGGTGAAATTGATATGGAGCCCTTTAATTTGTCTCTCTTTGCTAGATGGGGCACCTAATGCCTCTGTCATCAAGCATATCCAGAACTGAAAACTAAAGAGGTGTTTCTTAGCTCAACTAGAATGGAGTGACTCCTGACTATTTGGGAAAAAGAATTAACAGTAAAAAAAAAATTAGGTACAATGATGAAAATACAGACAAAAATGGTGGAACACCAGGAAATGTCACAAACTCACCTGTACCTGTCTGTATACATTTTCACTTTTCTCACCCTAGTTTCCTGTTTCTTATTCATGCCTTTCTTTGGATGTTGTTCCTTTTTGCAGAGGGATGACATCACTGTTCCTCTGTCAAGTTACTCTTTTCTTTTGCATTACATCAATCCTGAATCACAAGGGTGTGACTTACCTTTTCAACTCCAGGCTGCTGACATTGCTTAATGAGCCATCTCTAGACTCTATTTAAAGAGGGAATCTGCACTTAGTTTGTTAGCATAGGGCCATATATCTGAAGGGGTTACAGTTTCGCTATGCACAAAGCAGCTTGAAGATATTAGAGCAGTGATGAGCAACATTAGACCTGAGGGCTGCATGTGGCCCACTGAGCATTCATTTGCTACCCCCATATATTTTTTGCCTTATGACCCTAGCTCTTATACTCTGTGTTAGACCCCATCATGCTTCACCTGCAGCCACAGCTCATTTAATAGCTCTCTATTAAACTGTATAGGGTGGCTCAGTAGTTGCTTAGGGAAAGTCAGAGATCTGAGAGTTGTTTTGATGTAGTAAAGGGCATATGGATGTGTGGTGGGAGAGTGAGCATTGTGAGGGGTCTGGGGATTTTGGGGTTTCAGTGGCACATGGTGTTTCTTTCTTTGATTCATTTTCTTAGGTACAGCCGCTGAAACGGCTAAAAATATTTCATTAAAAAAAAATAGTATCTCTGCAGATGGCCTTTGATTTTGCCCTCACCAAAATTACAGCCAATACTTACCACACTGTAAAAATACACCAGCTACGAAGAAGATACAGTCTTGCCACTACAGAATGCTATTGAAGCATAAACAAAAGCTAACTGAGCAAGTCAACAGCCTTGAAAAGAGACACTGTCAGAATAGCCTGCTCTTTATTGGCATATGTGAAAGAGATAAGGACCCCGATTTATTTAATTGCTTATGTACAACTCTAATACAGCACTGGACTCGTAAGATGAAATTCCTTCCCAAAAATTTAATGAGTACATTATGTGGGGAAGGAGAGGGAGTGTGAAATGTCCAATCCACGTTTAGTTATAGTTGAGTTCCTTTATTACAGGACCAGAGAAAAGTTTCTAACTACGTCCAAGAATGCTAAATAGCTCACCATCAATAGTAGTAAAATCGTTATATTCCGGGGGGTGAGGGCTTTGGGCGGCACGTCTTTCTGCATGCTTTCTGTCCTCACTATCTGATAAACTCTCCTGTTTTGGTGAATTCCTGTCTCCGAACCCTCTACATTGAAGTTTCACTCTCCCTCCTGTTTGTGTCCATGGTGGTCTGTCTCATGGATCTTAGTGTTTCTCCTCTAACACTGCTTCTCTGCTTGTGGCTTACGATCCTACCAACCAGTCCCTGCCTACCTTCATGTCCTGCTGTGCCGGTGCCAGGACTGTGGTCCCACGAGGTGTCTGGACCCTATGCTGTACTGCCTATGTATCCTGCATGTGCCTCCAAATATTCCCTCCTGATTACCCTGTCCAGGTTTGGATATAAATATAAATTTATATACTGTGCTCCTTGGCTACAAGTAGTTGTACTTTGGCCCTATAGCCAGATTTATTGTGATGTCTGGTCCTTTACTATACTCGGACATCTAGACTTATTGACTTCATGCCTGCAGGGTACCATATTATCTACAAGCTTTAAATATAAAATACATAGAAAAGAGGAGCACTAGGTAAAACACTTAGATAATATTTATTATGAAAGTACACATATTAACAAGTGTTAAGTGAATATGGCCATAAACACCAACGGGTCAGAACAGTAATATAAATCCAATAGCGTGTATCTCCCTAAAAGAGAATATAGAACTTATAGTAGCTCTAAACAGATAGCAGGGCTCAATCAGAAATCGGTCTCTAGTAATGTATTGAATCAGTAATTGAGACAACAAATATATATATGAGTACAAAGATAATTAATTGTGTCAATCTGCAATGACTCCAGCACGTGGAAAGGGGAAAGAATAGTAAGAATCCCCCTTGTAATAAATCCGATGTAATAATTCCAGCCGCCAGTGATGTAGTGAGCACAGCTTCGTGTGTGGATATATGCTGTCAGTGATGTATTCAACACAGCTTCATAGACGGATGGTAATTCAATGTTCCAAACACGAAAATTCAGAAATATTAATTCCAACGATATATAAAATACCTTGTCTTTGTATCCAGCCTTGTCTTTGTATCCAGCCTGTGGAATTGACCGATACAGAGAACCGATTTAGACGTGTGTCTAGTCCTTATTTAACAAAACTGTTAGCGCCACTGTTGGATAGAAACCCCGGGGTTCACATATGCCAAATAAGCTAGAGTATAGTCTCATAATAGACAGCTTGACATGTTTCTCGGCACAGATGCCGTTTCCTCAGAAGCAGATTCCAAATCCAAACTTGAGCTAGTATTTATTACATCAAGCCGGTGTCGGATCATCCAATTAGCAAATTCATTCTCAAGCGTTCATGTGACCTTCAGTGTTTGCAGATTTAAATCATTGGGCTTATCTGTGGACATCTGGCATCCTATTAAGAAAAGGTCTCTGTTCACAAAAAATATCCATAATCAAATATATCATAGGCAACAAGCCATTATTAAAATAGGTATTCAAGTAAAAAACAAATATATGCATAATACAATAGTTGACATATATTATGTCCTCTAGAAAAAAAAATCAAAACAACCATAATTAGGATAAAAATTGTCTCAAAATCCCTGTATCTATTATTTTAGTGACAATAATCATTGTAAACAATAATAATGATAATTTATATCAACAAATATCATGTAGTCTAGTGTCTTGCTTAATAAAAGCATAAAATAATTAAATATAAATTGGGCTCTCCGAACTTGGGATTCTTGTGAGGTCTCCCATTCTAATAATAACCAAAGAGAGCTCTGCTTAGCTTTCAGAATTAGACTGTTTACATATCAGTATAGCTAAACACAAATATAGTAAAGAAAAATAGATAACATAAATAAATACTCTACTGAAAACATTAGATCAACATATATCATGTAGACTAATGTCTTACTGAATAACAGCATAAAATAATTAAATATAAATTGGGCTCTCCGAACTTGGGATTCTTGTGAGGTCTCACATCCTAATAATAACCCAATAGAGCCCTGTTTAGTTTCCAGAATCAGACTGTTTACATATCAGTATAGCTAAACACAAATATAATAAAGATAAATAAATAACATAAATGAATACTCTACTGAAAACATTAGATATAGTAAATGAATACTCTACTAAAAATAGGCTAATAATGGAATGATACTAAGGCAGTGGTTCCCAAACTTTTGCAGTTCGCGGCACCCTTAGAGTCTCCATAATTTTTTCAAGGTACCCCTCCAAAATAATTACCGAGCAGTCCCGTTTTATAAGTAGTTGGGTCAAAAAAATGTAATAAATATTTAGGTTAGGACAGAAATTCTTAGTTAGTTGTATGCAAAAATAATACACATAAATCCAAGGGAAAAGAATATTTTTATATATTTTTTCAATTATATTTCTGTCAAAGAATAATTTACAGCTAACTCACGCTGTGCCCTCCTTCATCTCCACACACTCTGTGCCCTCCTTCAACTCCACACACTCTGTGCCCTCCTTCATCTCCACACACTCTGTGCCCTCCTTTATCCCCACACACTCTGTTCCCTACTTCATCTCCACACACTCTGTGCCCTCCTTCATCTCCACACATTCTGTGCCCCCTGCATCCACTCACTCTGTGCCCCCTGCATCCACTCACTCTGCTCCTCTGCATCCTCTCACTCTGCCCCTCTACATCCTCTCGCTCTGCTCCTCTGCATCCACTCACTCTGCCCCTCTGCATCCTCTCACTTTGCCCCCTCTGCATCCAGTCACTCTGCTCCCTCTGCATGATTGCTCTGCATCCTCGCTCTGCCCACTCTGCATCCTTGCTCTGCCCACTCTGCATCCTCGCTCTGCTCCCTCTGCTTCCTCAATCTGCTGCCTCTGCATCCTCGCTCTGCTGCCTCTGCATCCTCGCTCTGTCCCCTCCTTCATTCTTTTGCCCCTCCATTGCTGTTTCCTTTCACCTTCCCCTCCGTTTCTTTATTTACCATACTTGACCTTCTTTCTACTATTTCTTTTGTCTTTTCTTCTGTCTTACCAATTCGGCAGTGTCTGGGACCCAGCATCCTCTCTCCTGCCTCTTGCCACCGAATGTCGAATGTGATGACTTCACGCCCGATATTCAGTGAGAAGCCAAGAGGGAGGGTGCGCTGCCGGATTGGTAAGTTTTGTTGTTTTTTTCTCCTCCTGGCCACGGCACCCCTGTGACAGCCCAGGGGTGTCGCGGCGCACACTTTGGGAACTTAGGCACTAAGGTATAGATATTAATTAATATGAGCGTACTGATGTACAAATAAATTAAAACAATAAGATAATATTAGCATATAATGCATATACAAATAGCGAGCATCAAAGATAAAATTCAGGAAGAGATATAATTTAGAAGATTACTCAAAGGTTATTGAGTTATATACAATCATTTAGACCACATGGTGATAAGGTCTTTAACTTAAAAATCCAGTAAGCTTCTCTTCTACATAATAAATTAAATCTGTCACCTGCTCTGTTTGTAATGTCAATTTATTCAATAGCTCTAACTAATAAGCATGTTAAATTGGTACCTTGACAAGAATTTAAGGTGTTCTTACACTCTTCAATATATTACGGCGATGTTCTAAGAAACACATTCCTAAGGACCTTGTAGTGCGACCAACATATTGCGTTTCACACTTGCAATTAATCACATATATCACGAATGTTGATTGACATTCTAAAGTATTCTCAATCGGAAATTTTTCACCTGATATAAAAGATTTAAATTCTATAGTTTATGATCTACATATCTATAGGAAATACATTTCCAACTGCGCAACATCGCCCGCATCCGACCCTTCCTCTCACAAGACGCCACCAAAATCATCATCCACGCACTCATCATCTCCCGCCTCGACTACTGCAACCTTCTCCTCACTGGCCTCCCCCTCTCACATCTCGCCCCCCTCCGCTCTGTACTCAATGCGGCTGCTAGACTCATCTTTCTCTCACGCCACTCCTCCTCTGCCTCCCCTCTCTGCCATGCCTTACACTGGCTCCCCATCCCCTACAGAATCCTCTTCAAACTCCTTATCACCACTTACAAGGCTCTCTCCCTGTCTACTGCTCCCTATATCGCCAACCTCCTCACCATTCACACTCCTGCCCGGTCCCTGTGCTCTGCTAATGACCGTCGCCTCTCCTCCACTCTAATTACCACTTCCCACTCCAGAATCCAAGACTTCGCCTGAGCTGCCCCACTGCACTGGAACGACCTCCCTCGTTCTATCCGTCTCGCTCCCAATCTGTGCTCCTTCAAACGAGCACTTAAAACTCACCTGTTCCTCAAAGCTTATCAACCGTCCACTTAACCCCTCATCTACTCTGCTTGCTATTCCCTCACTCCCCTGGCATCACCAGCTCCCTCTCGTGTCCGATTTCTCCACCCTCCCTTAGGATGTAAGCTCTTATGAGCAGGGCCCCTCTTCCCCCGTGTCTCCATACCTGTTCTTCTGCTCTGTCCTTACTCCTTATGGCTGTCCCAGAGTTACTGAAGCATTGGTACTTTGTGTTTTCGTTCTGTACTGTTTAACCCTGTACGGTCTACTGTTTGTACTATGTACGGCGCTGCGGAAACCTTGTGGCGCCCAACAAATAAATGATAATAATAATGATAATAATTTACCCCATCTAAAATAGCACTTACTTCTACTCAGCCATCTCTCGGCGTGAGGAATCTTAACAGGAAAACTCATCCCATTATTGCCCTTATAATGACTGGGCTACAATCTTTCTTTAAGACTCTTAGATCTTCTGAACACTGTCATATTATCTTTCTTTATAAGGTGACCAATATGATCATCTAGCTTTAGCAAAGATGCATTTCTCTTCACAATTTGTTTAATATCCTTCGCATGGCTAATTAATTGGGTCACAAAGACCAACGATTTCTCATTTTGTTGTGGTTTCAATGAATGATCTAGAAGGCTAGATCTATCGAGCCTCAAGACCTCTTCATACGCCTTATTTAAAATATGACAAGGATAACCCAACTCAACAAATGATTTGTAGAGTTTAGCCGAGTGCATTATGAACTCCTCTTTTCTGGAACAGTTCCTCCTCATACGGAGGAATTGACCTTTAGGTATATTCACCTTCCACGGCCTATAGTGGCTACTATTAAAATGTAAAAAACTACAAGTATCTACATCTTTGGAATAGTTTTCAGTAACCACCTGCTCTTGATGAATTTTTAAGGTAATATCCAAATAATTGATACTGGAACAGTGATAACTACTGGTGAACCTTAAACCAAATTGGTTAGAATTCAAATGGGCAATAAACCCAGAAATAGACTGCAGGTCCCCGTGCCAGACAAAGAAAAGGTCATCAATATATCGACCATATAGGACCAGGTTCATCCCAAAAGCAGAAACCCACACATATTGCTCTTCAAAGAGACCAATGTAGAGATTTGCATAACTCGGGGCGAGCCTGGTCCCCATGGCCGTACCCAATATTTGCAGTCAAATGCAAAATAATTGTGATAGAGGATACATTTTATAGATGATAACAAAAATTTACAGACTAATGGATCAAGTTGTTCCTGTTTATCAAGATAGAACTTTATTGCCTTTAAACCTAAATGGTGTAGAATATTAGAATATAATGCCATCACATCACAAGTGAGAAAGTGGTAAGATGACTTCCAAATCAGACCATGTACCATCTTAAGAAACATTGTGGTGTCTTTAATATGAGATCTCAATTTTGAGACAATCGGTTAAGGATAAAAATCCACCAATGAGGACAGATTACTGGTCAAAGACCCAATGCCCGAGATTATGGGTCTACCAGGTGGCTTAGAAAGACTCTTATGTATCTTGGGCAGGTGGTAACAAGTGGGAACCACAGGAAATTGGATAAACAAAACCCAAAGATTTCTTTGGAAATGGCACCCTCCAAGAGAGCATCATTCAATAGACATCTTAATTGTTGTTGATAAATCATAGTGGGGTTACTACCTAACTTCATATAAAAATGAGTGTTCTTCAGTTGTCTCATACATTCATCAAAATAATCTGATCTATCTTGGACCACTAGGCCCCCCCTTTTATCAGCTGGTTTTATTATAATAGTGACATCAGCAATCAGATTAGTAAAAGCCTTCCTCTCAGGGGGCATTAGGTTATCTCACATATGCTCCTGCATTGATCTTTCACACAGCACCCTAGAATCCTGCATATTTTTCCTATAGAAGCTCTCTATTAGGGGTCCCTTATATTGCACAGGGTAAAAAACTTGATTTTTTTCTTAAACTTCCTCGAAGGAAAAGAAGAATTAATATCAAATACATGGACTGACAAGGTAGAATCAAAATCACCACTCTCTGCTTGAAGTGATTCTAACTGAGTGAGGGCTAATTGATAATCTACATCTAAAATTATAGGTAGAGAATCATTCTCCAACTTATTAGATGCTTTACATGCAAAATAACGCTTCCTACTAAAGGTTCTCACATACCTATTAAGGTCAACAAAAAGGTTAAATAAATTAGGTTTAGTAGTAGGAGCAAATTTGAGACCTTTCTGAAGCAGTTTTAATTCAGTTTGTGATCAAGCCTTAGAGGACAGATTAAAAATTCCCCTATTAGTTAGTTCAGGCATATATTTTTTGCCTGAATTGAAGGCCCCTCCCTGGATCCTCTATCTCGCTTCCTCTTAGTCTTTTGGACAAATTGAGTCCTTGGGAGGTTTGATGGTATGTTGGAGAGTGACCTCTCCCTAAAAAAGACAAACCAGATGAATAAGGGGTGGACCTAATTCGAGTAAGGGACTCGGTCTCATCACAAGAATCTAATACTTTAAATCTTGATCCTCTCAGCTGAGAATCCATCTCCTCAGAACCAGCATAGATAGATTCTCTGGTAGTTTTATCTTTACTTATAGGCAAATTATTATTTCCATTCTGAGTATTACATCTAGTATTATCCCCAGAACTCCTATATTTCCTAGTTGTCATTTGGTTTGGGGGAACAGATTGCTTTGTCACCCCATTCCTCAGAGAATCCCGATAGGGTCTATCTCTGAAAGATACTTCAGGGGACGAGTCTCTCCTATAAGACGGAAACCTTGTCCTTGGTCTAGACCGGTTTCTATTATTACTTATAGAGAAACTCTTTTTATTGGTAGATGGATTCCTAAGATGTTGATCAAAGGTCCCGACTATCATTATTATAATCAACTTTATCACGTTTGAGTTTAGTATCCTTCCGAATAATCAGAGATTTTTCAAAGTAAACTATTCATTTGTTAATATTATTATCTCTTTCTTGAAAGCCTTCTGTTGATTCAAAAGACTTCAATGATTCCTGATTTTTTTCTCATGTTGTATAGATTCAAACTTAGTGTTCCTATATTTAGGAAAAAGAACAGAAGTTTCTTTTAATTAGGTGCACAACAATCCTAGATAATTCTTTTTACTGAATATGTATTGAAGCCATCCTTTTAAAACATAACTTTTATTGACATGTATGGTTAAAAAGCGAAATATAAAATAACAATGTGCTAATTAAAAGTGATCTAGATAAAATGAGCTGGATGCACTATAATCCTATACCTATATAGTCCTGGTTTATGGACTATATGGTATGAAGGTTTTAGTTAATTAGTTTGCAGGTATATGGAGTGGTCAGATTGATAACTGACCTGTAGTTGCAAAAGATGTTAAAACTACTTCTTTTATCCGCATATATATATATATATATATATATATATATATATATATATATATATATGCTTTGGTCTATGTATAGTGGTCTCCAGTATGTATGATAGCAAATCTTGGATAACTGACTGTACAAGCTGGAATAATAGTAGACCGGCTGACTCCTCTAGTATCTAGAGTGTGAATTATTCAAAATATACACCATCCCGGTGTGATAGCTGATATAGTAACTAGCAAGGATTCGATCTATCAGCAGGTCCTGATGATCTAATCTAGATACTCTCAGCGAATAGAACTCCTAACTATAACCAGTTATGGGGTGTGAATTGCTAACTACCTCCTAATCCCCTCTATCTTTGAGTTTATCGGGGTAAGACCTGCATAGTTAACTTCCTTCCAATAAAAGCATTAAGTGCTACCAGCAATAACGCTGACGCGCGTTTCGCTTTCTTGCTTAGTCCAGGCAAGACTTAATGAGCGCATTGTTATTTTATATTTTGCTTTTTAACCATACATGTCAATAAAAGTTATGTTATAAAAGGATGGCTTCAATACATATTCAGTAAAAAGAATTATCTAGTATTGTTGTGCACCTAATTAAAAGAAACTTCTGTTCTTTTTCCTCGATATACAATATTGCCATGTTTCTAGGTAGCACCCCAATTGGATATATTTGAAATATACACAATTCTGAATGAATTATTATTTATAAACACATTTATTTATACTGGGTTACAATCCAAGAGTTGGTACGGTAGAACAACCCCTATCATACTTGTTCCTATATTTAGTAAGAAGTTTCATTAAATTAAAAGAACAACTGTCAAGATTACCATTCCACTCCTTATTAAAACCAATATCATCTGGGTATAATACCATTATCAATATATTTCCTCAGGGTGATCTGGTCCCACCAGTGTCTGCTTTCAGACAAACATAGTGATTCCAGTCTATTGAACAAATGATGCATGTCCACCACTTTATCAGATATAGCCTCCTTGGGCTTTAAATCAAACTGAGAAAAGAGATTAAGTCCCCTTATCAATCTGTCAGAGACACATCTCAAAGGTGCCATGATATGCAGGGAAATTGAGACAATATACACAAATAAATACGAACAGAATAAGCAGCCCAATAACACAGGAGAGAATATATAATAAATAAAACAGAAAAAACTGGGTGCTACTATTCTTTCCCCTTTCCACGTGCTGGAGTCATTGCAGATTGACACAATTAATTTGTAATCATATATTTGTTGTCCCAATTACTGATTCAATACATTACTAGAGACCGATTTCTGATTGAGCACTGTTGATCTGTATAGTGCTACTATAAGTTCTGTAGTCTCCTTTAGGGAGATACACGTTATTGGATTTATATTACTGTTTTATATGTTTTCTGACCCGTTGGTGTTTATGGCCATATTTAATTAACACCTGTTAATATGTGTACTTTCATAATAAATATTATCTAAATGTTTTACCTAGCGCTCATCTTTTGTATATATTTTATATTTATATTTTGATTAGGTCTGTAGCCTAATATTGGAGCTGCTGGTTCACACTCTATAGGTCCATTAGCTCCGAGTTTTTTCTGTTTTATTTAATATCTACAAGCTTGCCTGCATAGCTAGGTCCTGGTGTTTGCCCTTCCTTTTGGTACATTTACTATCTCAGCTATTGATTTTTTCTCATTGATCGTTTTTATTCCCATTTTTGCATCCTCTCAACGTTGTATTGGACTATCATAGTAACTGCTTTCTATTCCCTAGGAAGACTTATTTATTGAGAGTTGCTCGATCTCTGGTGTTTGCCTATATGGTTTGCCTATACCCACTAGCTAATATGGGTAAGAATTTGAATGTCACTGCTTCTGGCAGGCTAGATCACTTTGCTCGCTCAGCATCTTCATGTACAGCTGGAGAAGTGCCACAATCAACATCTCACGGGTCCCATGAGCAACAGTCTCCTGATGTAACCATGATTACCTTGCAGAAGGTATTGCATACTTAAATTATTGTAAAAAATGGGTGACAGGTTACTAACTTGGAGTCCTAAATGGTTTCCTGTAATTAGAAACTGTCGGATGTTGAAGGGCGTCTGTGTCACAAGAACATTAGATTTGTAGGCCTTTCTGAAAAGGCAGAGGCTAACAACCCCAAGATCTTCCTGGAGACTTAGCTGGTAAATTGTATGATAGAGGTAAATTTTCTGACCAATTTGCAGTTGAATGAGCGCATAGCATGTCTAATGTGTGGCGTCCACCACCAGGTTTACAACTACGCAATTTTACAGCTAAAATCCTCCACTACAAGTACTACAAGATGCTGTTTTACGTTTAGCCTGCACCATAGGTCCTCTGCTGTACCAAAATCAATATGTGAAAGTTTTTCCTGATTTCTGCATTGATGTTCAAATGAGCAGGACCCAATTCTGACAAGTTTAGAGACAGTTGCGGGATCTCCGCTTACCATATGCTATGCTTTTCGTCGCGAGTTTACAAGTGGTTGCGGATAGTACTATGCATTTCTTTGATTCTCCGCATGATGCTGTTACATGGCTGTATCAAAATGTCCATCATTGATCCTGTTCTGGACGCCTCATATGCATTTGTGCTCTCCTAACATGCATTGCAGTTGGACACGTTGGGTATTATATGCTTTATTTTCCTGTATTTTAGGATGTACTATTTTTTTCAGAACATACTTATCCTGATTTATGTTGGCCAGTGATATTGTTTGTGTCGTGGGATGCTGTCAGGTCTTATGTTTTAACAGAGATCACACACTATTGTTCATCCTTTTCACTGCTTTTGTTATATGGATGGAGGGACCATGACGATAAGGCCAATTAGATCCCTTTCCTCTCCTCTTTAGTTTTACTTTATTGTGGTTATATTTTGTTTCCTTTTCGTTGACTCTTGCCCTTTGAGAGTCTGTTGGGAAATTGTTCTTTAGGAATGTTTGGGATCCAGGTATGTTGTAGTTGGGTTGTGTACAGGGCGGCGGTGGGGATGTTTGGATGTTATTTTTTTTTTCTGTATGTTAGTGCATCACATTTACTTGATTTATTTTGATGCAACTTTATCAAAATGTTTCTTGGGTGCTCGTGGGTCCTTTTTCCTATAGGTCGGTTGAGGGGGCTACTCGCTATGCTCCTACTTTATTATCTATTGCACTCATGATGGTGCCTGACAGCACTGTGACCAAAGACGTTTGTTATGTGTCATGAAATGTAAGAGAGTTGAACAATAAAATAAAGCACTCTTTGGTGTTCAGGTATGTTAAACATTATGATCCTGATAGTGTATGTTTTCTGGAAATGCAGTTGGAGAGGACTAAGATTCTCTTGCTTAAAATCCTCTGGATTTGTCGGGCTTATCATGCCACCCACACATACAATTCCAGAGGCGTCTTTGTTCTTGTACATAAGCGTGTCCCTTTTCTATTAGACACAGTCAAAATTGACTTCCAAGACAGATTTATATTTCTAAAAGCTACTATTACATCTGCCCCACTATTACTCTTAGCTGTCTATATACCACCCCCATACATAAGCGATGAAACACTGTGGAGACTGTATGGTGCTTTTTCCTGACTCCCCATTACCTGCATTGGAGACTTCAGTAATATAATTGACAAGTACTCTGACAGGTGGCAGGACCGCCATACCTCTAACATTACTGGTAATTCGACCTGATCATCAATTCTTCATTGCATGAAGAGTGTAATTAATAATCACTGTTTATTCCAACATAGTCTGATACCATAATAAATATAAATACATTATGGTACAGATATACCTTCAATACTGTACACAACTCAGAAAGGAGATACTCCCTAAACTGAGACTAATGGCACAATTAAATACCATGATCTGTTTATACCCTACATGCTCACCTTATTTTATAATTGTATATTTTACTCTTTTCTTTTTAAACATTTTTATGGACACATATTAAAAATGTAATTTTATAATACTTTAGTGATTGTCCTATATGTGGATTCACTACCAAGCTCCTGAAAGAGGTACCTGTAATACAAGCTAATTATAATAGTAGTACTTTTTCTGTTTTTATTGACTTGATAATTTTTTAATGAAACCATTAAGTACCGAAATTTTTAACATCCTACTGCAATTCTCAATTGTCGCTTTAAAATATTAGGTACAATTATGGCCAGGGGCTCTAGTCTATAATACCTGCCTACAGAAAATTAATTGGGCTTTGTGGGGTGGGGATGGGAGGAACCATCACTTGATAACAGTAACTGCACAGCGATAGTGCAGTCTTCATATCCAACTTCTGCCATCATACTCTTCAGCCTGGATGCTAACAAGGCCTTCAACATTGTTTCTTTGTCACATTTATTTACTGCCCTTGATGTCAGAACATTTGATAAGGATTTAACTAACCTTGCTATAATACTGCCACTATGTCCCTATTGGTCAATGGATTAGAAGGGAAACATTGGAAATCACTAGAGGAAAGCACCATGTTTCCTGTTTTTAACCTTGCTCCCAGTTTCTCAAGAATAGCCTGTGCTGGAGGGAATATGGATTGGAAACAAGTGAATAAAAAATTGGCATTTGCAGACAACATTCTTTCGTATATCTCCAACCCAAAGTTATTACTTCTACTTTTAATGGTGAAGATTTTTCTTGTTCCTGAAAGGGGGGTTCACATGCATCCCCATGCCAAAAACATTTCAGACATCCAGCTACCCAAAAACTTCATAACATATATGCTCTTAATATCATCAAGGCTCTTAATGCAATTACTGATGCATCACTTTCAGTTGTATCATATCAGCATTGTAAATCTTATTACAATAATCTTGTTTTCCAGAATAATGTACCAACTCCAAACACTGCCAATACTCCTAATAAGCAAGGAAAATAGGCTTGTTGATACTGCCTTTCACAGCTTTTTTTGGAAGGACACAAGGCCCTGGATAAGTTTGATACCACAATGACCAGGTTTAATAAACAATGTATTAGACAACTCTCTACTAATGACCACATGCTACATTAGTCACATAGTCACATGCATGGATGCCTAACCCTTCACAATATGGGACAAAGGGGGATCAAATCTATCAATAGCTAATTAGAAATATGGATGTGCACCGGCGACTTTTGAGGTCTCGTGTTTTGTGTTTTGGATCCAGATTTTCTTGATGTTTTGGGTTCGGATTTGTTTTGCAAAACACCTGCCGAAACGTTTTGGTTCGGATTTAAGGTTTTGGATTCGGATTTTTTTGAAAAAAAACTAAAAAGTGTAAAAATCAAGTTTTTGGGCTTATTTTCACTCCTACGCTATTATTAACCTCAATAACATTCAATAACAATAATTTCCACTAATTTAAAGGCTATTCTGAACACCTAACACCTCACAATAATATTTTTTTTTAGCACAAAACGTTGCAACGAGGTATCTTTCTGGACTGCGTAGAGGAGTGTTCCCCACAATACAATTAAAAACCCATCAACTGGTCTGAATTACACCCAAAAATAGTATCTGGACTGCGTAGAGTAGTGGGCACTGGGCACCACAATAAAAAATATATAGAAAACCTTCAACAGGTCTGAATTACACCTAAAAATAGTATCTGGACAGCGTAGAGTAGTGGGCACTGGGCACCACAATAAAAAATATATAGAAAACCTTCAACAGGTCTGAATTACACCCAAAAATAGTATCTGGACTGCGTAGAGGACTGGCCACTGGCCACCACTATATAATATATAGAAAACCTTCAACAGGTCAGAATTACACCCAAAAATAGTATCTGGACTGCGTAGAGTAGTGGGCACTGGGCACCACAATAAAAAATATACAGAAAACCTTCAACAGGTCTGAATTACACCCAAAAATAGTATCTGGACTGCGTAGAGGACTGGCCACTGGCCACCACAATATAATATATAGAAAACCTTCAACAGGTCTGCATTACACCCAAAAATAGTATCTGGACTGCGTAGAGGACTGGCCACTGGCCACCACAATATAATATATAGAAAACCTTCAACAGGTCAGAATTACACCCAAAAATAGTATCTGGACTGCGTAGAGTAGTGGGCACTGGCCACCACAATAAAAAATATATAGAAAACCTTCAACAGGTTTGAATTACACCCAAAAATAGTATCTGGACTGCGTAAAGGACTGGCCACTGGCCACCACAATATAATATATAGAAAACCTTCAACAGGTCTGCATTACACCCAAAAATAGTATCTGGACTGCGTAGAGGACTGGCCACTGGCCACCACAATATAATATATAGAAAACCTTCAACAGGTCAGAATTACACCCAAAAAAAGTATCTGGACTGCGTAGAGTAGTGGGCACTGGCCACCACAATATAATATATAGAAAACCTTCAACAGGTCAGAATTACACCCAAAAATAGTATCTGGATTGCGTAGAGGACTGGCCACTGGCCACCACAATATAATATATAGAAAACCTTCAACAGGTCTGCATTACACCCAAAAATAGTATCTGTACTGCGTAGAGGACTGGCCACTGGCCACCACAATATAATATATAGAAAACCTTCAACAGGTCTGCATTACACCCAAAAATAGTATCTGGACTGCGTAGAGGACTGGCCAGTGACCACCACAATATAATATATAGAAAACCTTCAACAGGTCAGAATTACACCCAAAAATAGTATCTGGACTGCGTAGAGTAGTGGGCACTGGGCACCACAATAAAATATATAGAAAACCTTCAACAGGTCTGAATTACACCCAAAAATAGTATCTGGACTGCGTAGAGTAGTGGGCACTGGGCACCACAATAAAAAATATATAGAAAACCTTCAACAGGTTTGAATTACACCCAAAAATAGTATCTGGACTGCGTAAAGGACTGGCCACTGGCCACCACAATATAATATATAGAAAACCTTCAACAGGTCTGCATTACACCCAAAAATAGTATCTGGACTGCGTAGAGGACTGGCCACTGGCCACCATAATATAATATATAGAAAACCTTCAACAGGTCAGAATTACACCCAAAAAAAGTATCTGGACTGCGTAGAGTAGTGGGCACTGGCCACCACAATATAATATATAGAAAACCTTCAACAGGTCAGAATTACACCTAAAAATAGTATCTGGACTGCGTAGAGGACTGGCCACTGGCCACCACAATATAATATATAGAAAACCTTCAACAGGTCTGCATTACACCCAAAAATAGTATCTGTACTGCGTAGAGGACTGGCCACTGGCCACCACAATATAATATATAGAAAACCTTCAACAGGTCTGCATTACACCCAAAAATAGTATCTGGACTGCGTAGAGGACTGGCCACCACAATATAATATATAGAAAACCTTCAACAGGTCAGAATTACACCCAAAAATAGTATCTGGACTGCGTAGAGTAGTGGGCACTGGCCACCACAATATAATATATAGAAAACCTTCAACAGGTCTGCATTACACCCAAAAATAGTATCTGGACTGCGTAGAGGACTGGCCACTGGCCACCACAATATAATATATAGAAAACCTTCAACAGGTCAGAATTACACCCAAAAATAGTATCTGGACTGCGTAGAGTAGTGGGCACTGGGCACCATAATAAAATGTATAGAAAACCTTTAACAGGTCTGAATTACACCCAAAAGAAGTATCTGGACTGCGTAGAGTAGTGGGCTCTGGGCACCACAATAAAAAATATATAGAAAACCTTCAACAGGTCTGAATTACACCCAAAAATAGTATCTGGACTGCGTAGAGGACTGGCCACTGGCCACCACAATATAATATATAGAAAACCTTCAACAGGTCTGCATTACACCCAAAAATAGTATCTGGACTGCATAGAGGACTGGCCACTGGCCACCACAATATAATATATAGAAAACCTTCAACAGGTCTGCATTACACCCAAAAATAGTATCTGGACTGCGTAGAGGACTGGCCACTGGCCACCACAATATAATATATAGAAAACCTTCAACAGGTCAGAATTACACCCAAAAAAAGTATCTGGACTGCGTAGAGTAGTGGGCACTGGCCACCACAATATAATATATAGAAAACCTTCAACAGGTCTGAATTACACCCAAAAATAGTATCTGGACTGCGTAGAGGACTGGCCACTGGCCACCACAATATAATATATAGAAAACCTTCAACAGGTCTGCATTACACCCAAAAATAGTATCTGTACTGCGTAGAGGACTGGCCACTGGCCACCACAATATAATATATAGAAAACCTTCAACAGGTCTGCATTACACCCAAAAATAGTATCTGGACTGCGTAGAGGACTGGCCACTGGCCACCACAATATAATATATAGAAAACCTTCAACAGGTCAGAATTACACCCAAAAATAGTATCTGGACTGCGTAGAGTAGTGGGCACTGGGCACCACAATAAAATATATAGAAAACCTTCAACAGGTCTGAATTACACCCAAAAATAGTATCTGGACTGCGTAGAGTAGTGGGCACTGGGCACCACAATAAAAAATATATAGAAAACCTTCAACAGGTTTGAATTACACCCAAAAATAGTATCTGGACTGAGTAAAGGACTGGCCACTGGCCAACACAATATAATATATAGAAAACCTTCAACAGGTCTGCATTACACCCAAAAATAGTATCTGGACTGCGTAGAGGACTGGCCACTGGCCACCATAATATAATATATAGAAAACCTTCAACAGGTCAGAATTACACCCAAAAAAAGTATCTGGACTGCGTAGAGTAGTGGGCACTGGCCACAACAATATAATATATAGAAAACCTTCAACAGGTCTGAATTACACCCAAAAATAGTATCTGGACTGCATAGAGGACTGGCCACTGGCCACCACAATATAATATATAGAAAACCTTCAACAGGTCTGCATTACACCCAAAAATAGTATCTGTACTGCGTAGAGGACTGGCCACTGGCCACCACAATATAATATATAGAAAACCTTCAACGGGTCTGCATTACACCCAAAAATAGTATCTGGACTGCGTAGAGGACTGGCCACCACAATATAATATATAGAAAACCTTCAACAGGTCAGAATTACACCCAAAAATAGTATCTGGACTGCGTAGAGTAGTGGGCACTGGCCACCACAATATAATATATAGAAAACCTTCAACAGGTCAGAATTACACCCAAAAATAGTATGTGGACTGCGTAGCGTAGTGGGCACTGGGCACCACAATAAAATATATAGAAAACCTTCAACAGGTCTGAATTACACCCAAAAATAGTATCTGGACTGCGTAGAGTAGTGGGCACTGGGCACCACAATAAAAAATATATAGAAAACCTTCAACAGGTTTGAATTACACCCAAAAATAGTATCTGGACTGCGTAAAGGACTGGCCACTGGCCACCACAATATAATATATAGAAAACCTTCAACAGGTCTGCATTACACCCAAAAATAGTATCTGGACTGCGTAGAGGACTGGCCACTGGCCACCACAATATAATATATAGAAAACCTTCAACAGGTCAGAATTACACCCAAAAAAAGTATCTGGACTGCGTAGAGTAGTGGGCACTGGCCACCACAATATAATATATAGAAAACCTTCAACAGGTCTGAATTATACCCAAAAATAGTATCTGGACTGCGTAGAGGACTGGCCACTGGCCACCACAATATAATATATAGAAAACCTTCAACAGGTCTGCATTACACCCAAAAATAGTATCTGTACTGCGTAGAGGACTGGCCACTGGCCACCACAATATAATATATAGAAAACCTTCAACAGGTCTGCATTACACCCAAAAATAGTATCTGGACTGCGTAGAGGACTGGCCACTGGCCACCACAATATAATATATAGAAAACCTTCAACAGGTCAGAATTACACCCAAAAATAGTATCTGGACTGCGTAGAGTAGTGGGCACTGGGCACCACAATAAAATATATAGAAAACCTTCAACAGGTCTGAATTACACCCAAAAATAGTATCTGGACTGCGTAGAGTAGTGGGCACTGGGCACCACAATAAAAAATATATAGAAAACCTTCAACAGGTTTGAATTACACCCAAAAATAGTATCTGGACTGAGTAAAGGACTGGCCACTGGCCAACACAATATAATATATAGAAAACCTTCAACAGGTCTGCATTACACCCAAAAATAGTATCTGGACTGCGTAGAGGACTGGCCACTGGCCACCATAATATAATATATAGAAAACCTTCAACAGGTCAGAATTACACCCAAAAAAAGTATCTGGACTGCGTAGAGTAGTGGGCACTGGCCACAACAATATAATATATAGAAAACCTTCAACAGGTCTGAATTACACCCAAAAATAGTATCTGGACTGCGTAGAGGACTGGCCACTGGCCACCACAATATAATATATAGAAAACCTTCAACAGGTCTGCATTACACCCAAAAATAGTATCTGTACTGCGTAGAGGACTGGCCACTGGCCACCACAATATAATATATAGAAAACCTTCAACGGGTCTGCATTACACCCAAAAATAGTATCTGGACTGCGTAGAGGACTGGCCACCACAATATAATATATAGAAAACCTTCAACAGGTCAGAATTACACCCAAAAATAGTATCTGGACTGCGTAGAGTAGTGGGCACTGGCCACCACAATATAATATATAGAAAACCTTCAACAGGTCTGCATTACACCCAAAAATAGTATCTGGACTGCGTAGAGGACTGGCCACTGGCCACCACAATATAATATATAGAAAACCTTCAACAGGTCTGCATTACACCCAAAAATAGTATCTGTACTGCGTAGAGGACTGGCCACTGGCCACCACAATATAATATATAGAAAACCTTCAACGGGTCTGCATTACACCCAAAAATAGTATCTGGACTGCGTAGAGGACTGGCCACCACAATATAATATATAGAAAACCTTCAACAGGTCAGAATTACACCCAAAAATAGTATCTGGACTGCGTAGAGTAGTGGGCACTGGCCACCACAATATAATATATAGAAAACCTTCAACAGGTCTGCATTACACCCAAAAATAGTATCTGGACTGCGTAGAGGACTGGCCACTGGCCACCACAATATAATATATAGAAAACCTTCAACAGGTCAGAATTACACCCAAAAATAGTATCTGGACTGCGTAGAGTAGTGGGCACTGGGCACCACAATAAAATATATAGAAAACCTTCAACAGGTCTGAATTACACCCAAAAATAGTATCTGGACTGCGTAGAGTAGTGGGCACTGGGCACCACAATAAAAAATATATAGAAAACCTTCAACAGGTTTGAATTACACCCAAAAATAGTATCTGGACTGCGTAAAGGACTGGCCACTGGCCACCACAATATAATATATAGAAAACCTTCAACAGGTCAGAATTACACCCCAAAAAAGTATCTGGACTGCGTAGAGTAGTGGGCACTGGCCACCACAATATAATATATAGAAAACCTTCAACAGGTCTGAATTACACCCAAAAATAGTATCTGGACTGCGTAGAGGACTGGCCACTGGCCACCACAATATAATATATAGAAAACCTTCAACAGGTCAGAATTACACCCCAAAAAAGTATCTGGACTGCGTAGAGTAGTGGGCACTGGCCACCACAATATAATATATAGAAAACCTTCAACAGGTCTGAATTACACCCAAAAATAGTATCTGGACTGCGTAGAGGACTTGCCACTGGCCACCACAATATAATATATAGAAAACCTTCAACAGGTCTGCATTACACCCAAAAATAGTATCTGGACTGCGTAGAAGACTGGCCACCACAATATAATATATAGAAAACCTTCAACAGGTCAGAATTACACCCAAAAATAGTATCTAGACTGCGTAGAGTAGTGGGCACTGGGCACCATAATAAAATATATAGAAAACCTTCAACAGGTCTGAATTACACCCAAAAGTAGTATCTGGACTGCGTAGAGTAGTGGGCACTGGGCACCACAATAAAAAATATATAGAAAACCTTCAACAGGTTTGAATTACACCCAAAAATAGTATCTGGACTGCGTAAAGGACTGGCCACTGGCCACCACAATATAATATATAGAAAACCTTCAACAGGTCTGCATTACACCCAAAAATATTATCTGGACTGCATAGAGGACTGGCCACTGGCCACCACAATATAATATATAGAAAACCTTCAACAGGTCAGAATTACACCCAAAAAAAGTATCTGGACTGCGTAGAGTAGTGGGCACTGGCCACCACAATATAATATATAGAAAACCTTCAACAGGTCTGCATTACACCCAAAAATAGTATCTGGACTGCGTAGAGGACTGGCCACTGGCCACCACAATATAATATATAGAAAACCTTCAACAGGTCTGCATTACACCCAAAAATAGTCTCTGGACTGCGTAGAGGACTGGCCACTGGCCACCACAATATAATATATAGAAAACCTTCAACAGGTCAGAATTACACCCAAAAATAGTATCTGGACTGCGTAGAGTAGTGGGCACTGGGCACCACAATAAAATATATAGAAAACCTTCAACAGGTCTGCATTACACCCAAAAATAGTATCTGGACTGCGTAGAGTAGTGGGCACTGGGCACCACAATAAAAAATATACAGAAAACCTTCAACAGGTCTGCATTACACCCAAAAATAGTATCTGGACTGCGTAGAGGACTGGCCACTGGCCACCACAATATAATATATAGAAAACCTTCAACAGGTCTGCATTACACCCAAAAATAGTATCTGGACTGCGTAGAGGACTGGCCACTGGCCACCACAATATAATATATAGAAAACCTTCAACAGGTCAGAATTACACCCAAAAATAGTATCTGGACTGCGTAGAGTAGTGGGCACTGGCCACCACAATAAAAAATGTATAGAAAACCTTCAACAGGTTTGAATTACACCCAAAAATAGTATCTGGACTGCGTAAAGGACTGGCCACTGGCCACCACAATATAATATATAGAAAACCTTCAACAGGTCTGCATTACACCCAAAAATAGTATCTGGACTGCGTAGAGGACTGGCCACTGGCCACCACAATATAATATATAGAAAACCTTCAACAGGTCAGAATTACACCCAAAAAAAGTATCTGGACTGCGTAGAGTAGTGGGCACTGGCCACCACAATATAATATATAGAAAACCTTCAACAGGTCAGAATTACACCCAAAAATAGTATCTGGATTGCGTAGAGGACTGGCCACTGGCCACCACAATATAATATATAGAAAACCTTCAACAGGTCTGCATTACACCCAAAAATAGTATCTGTACTGCGTAGAGGACTGGCCACTGGCCACCACAATATAATATATAGAAAACCTTCAACAGGTCTGCATTACACCCAAAAATAGTATCTGGACTGCGTAGAGGACTGGCCAGTGACCACCACAATATAATATATAGAAAACCTTCAACAGGTCAGAATTACACCCAAAAATAGTATCTGGACTGCGTAGAGTAGTGGGCACTGGGCACCACAATAAAATATATAGAAAACCTTCAACAGGTCTGAATTACACCCAAAAATAGTATCTGGACTGCGTAGAGTAGTGGGCACTGGGCACCACAATAAAAAATATATAGAAAACCTTCAACAGGTTTGAATTACACCCAAAAATAGTATCTGGACTGCGTAAAGGACTGGCCACTGGCCACCACAATATAATATATAGAAAACCTTCAACAGGTCTGCATTTCACCCAAAAATAGTATCTGGACTGCGTAGAGGACTGGCCACTGGCCACCATAATATAATATATAGAAAACCTTCAACAGGTCAGAATTACACCCAAAAAAAGTATCTGGACTGCGTAGAGTAGTGGGCACTGGCCACCACAATATAATATATAGAAAACCTTCAACAGGTCAGAATTACACCTAAAAATAGTATCTGGACTGCGTAGAGGACTGGCCACTGGCCACCACAATATAATATATAGAAAACCTTCAACAGGTCTGAATTACACCCAAAAATAGTATCTGGACTGCGTAGAGGACTTGCCACTGGCCACCACAATATAATATATAGAAAACCTTCAACAGGTCTGCATTACACCCAAAAATAGTATCTGTACTGCGTAGAAGACTGGCCACTGGCCACCACAATATAATATATAGAAAACCTTCAACAGGTCTGCATTACACCCAAAAATAGTATCTGGACTGCGTAGAGGACTGGCCACCACAATATAATATATAGAAAACCTTCAACAGGTCAGAATTACACCCAAAAATAGTATCTGGACTGCGTAGAGTAGTGGGCACTGGGCACCATAATAAAATATATAGAAAACCTTCAACAGGTCTGAATTACACCCAAAAGTAGTATCTGGACTGCGTAGAGTAGTGGGCACTGGGCACCACAATAAAAAATATATAGAAAACCTTCAACAGGTTTGAATTACACCCAAAAATAGTATCTGGACTGCGTAAAGGACTGGCCACTGGCCACCACAATATAATATATAGAAAACCTTCAACAGGTCTGCATTACACCCAAAAATAGTATCTGGACTGCGTAGAGGACTGGCCACTGGCCACCATAATATAATATATAGAAAACCTTCAACAGGTCAGAATTACACCCAAAAAAAGTATCTGGACTGCGTAGAGTAGTGGGCACTGGCCACAACAATATAATATATAGAAAACCTTCAACAGGTCTGAATTACACCCAAAAATAGTATCTGGACTGCGTAGAGGACTGGCCACTGGCCACCACAATATAATATATAGAAAACCTTCAACAGGTCTGCATTACACCCAAAAATAGTATCTGGACTGCGTAGAGGACTGGCCACTGGCCACCATAATATAATATATAGAAAACCTTCAACAGGTCTGCATTACACCCAAAAATAGTATCTGGACTGCGTAGAGGACTGGCCACTGGCCACCACAATATAATATATAGAAAACCTTCAACAGGTCAGAATTACACCCAAAAATAGTATCTGGACTGCGTAGAGTAGTGGGCACTGGGCACCACAATAAAATATATAGAAAACCTTCAACAGGTCTGAATTACACCCAAAAATAGTATCTGGACTGCGTAGAGTAGTGGGCACTGGGCACCACAATAAAAAATATATAGAAAACCTTCAACAGGTTTGAATTACACCCAAAAATAGTATCTGGACTGCGTAAAGGACTGGCCACTGGCCACCACAATATAATATATAGAAAACCTTCAACAGGTCTGCATTACACCCAAAAATAGTATCTGGACTGCGTAGAGGACTGGCCACTGGCCACCATAATATAATATATAGAAAACCTTCAACAGGTCAGAATTACACCCCAAAAAAGTATCTGGACTGCGTAGAGTAGTGGGCACTGGCCACCACAATATAATATATAGAAAACCTTCAACAGGTCTGAATTACACCCAAAAATAGTATCTGGACTGCGTAGAGGACTGGCCACTGGCCACCACAATATAATATATAGAAAACCTTCAACATGTCAGAATTACACCCCAAAAAAGTATCTGGACTGCGTAGAGTAGTGGGCACTGGCCACCACAATATAATATATAGAAAACCTTCAACAGGTCTGCATTACACCCAAAAATAGTATCTGGACTGCGTAGAGGACTGGCCACTGGCCACCACAATATAATATATAGAAAACCTTCAACAGGTCTGCATTACACCCAAAAATAGTATCTGGACTGCGTAGAGGACTGGCCACTGGCCACCACAATATAATATATAGAAAACCTTCAACAGGTCAGAATTACACCCAAAAATAGTATCTGGACTGCGTAGAGTAGTGGGCACTGGGCACCACAATAAAATATATAGAAAACCTTCAACAGGTCTGAATTACACCCAAAAATAGTATCTGGACTGCGTAGAGTAGTGGGCACTGGGCACCACAATAAAAAATATATAGAAAACCTTCAACAGGTTTGAATTACACCCAAAAATAGTATCTGGACTGCGTAAAGGACTGGCCACTGGCCACCACAATATAATATATAGAAAACCTTCAACAGGTCTGCATTACACCCAAAAATAGTATCTGGACTGCGTAGAGGACTGGCCACTGGCCACCATAATATAATATATAGAAAACCTTCAACAGGTCAGAATTACACCCAAAAAAAGTATCTGGACTGCGTAGAGTAGTGGGCACTGGCCACAACAATATAATATATAGAAAACCTTCAACAGGTCTGAATTACACCCAAAAATAGTATCTGGACTGCGTAGAGGACTGGCCACTGGCCACCACAATATAATATATAGAAAACCTTCAACAGGTCTGCATTACACCCAAAAATAGTATCTGTACTGCGTAGAGGACTGGCCACTGGCCACCACATTATAATATATAGAAAACCTTCAACGGGTCTGCATTACACCCAAAAATAGTATCTGGACTGCGTAGAGGACTGGCCACCACAATATAATATATAGAAAACCTTCAACAGGTCAGAATTACACCCAAAAATAGTATCTGGACTGCGTAGAGTAGTGGGCACTGGGCACCACAATAAAATATATAGAAAACCTTCAACAGGTCTGCATTACACCCAAAAATAGTATCTGGACTGCGTAGAGTAGTGGGCACTGGCCACCACAATATAATATATAGAAAACCTTCAACAGGTCTGAATTACACCCAAAAATAGTATCTGGACTGCGTAGAGGACTGGCCACTGGCCACCACAATATAATATATAGAAAACCTTCAACAGGTCTGCATTACACCCAAAAATAGTATCTGTACTGCGTAGAGGACTGGCCACTGGCCACCACAATATAATATATAGAAAACCTTCAACAGGTCTGCATTACACCCAAAAATAGTATCTGGACTGCGTAGAGGACTGGCCACTGGCCACCACAATATAATATATAGAAAACCTTCAACAGGTCAGAATTACAGCCAAAAATAGTATCTGGACTGCGTAGAGTAGTGGGCACTGGGCACCACAATAAAATATATAGAAAACCTTCAACAGGTCTGAATTACACCCAAAAATAGTATCTGGACTGCGTAGAGTAGTGGGCACTGGGCACCACAATAAAAAATATATAGAAAACCTTCAACAGGTTTGAATTACACCCAAAAATAGTATCTGGACTGCGTAAAGGACTGGCCACTGGCCACCACAATATAATATATAGAAAACCTTCAACAGGTCTGCATTACACCCAAAAATAGTATCTGGACTGCGTAGAGGACTGGCCACTGGCCACCATAATATAATATATAGAAAACCTTCAACAGGTCAGAATTACACCCCAAAAAAGTATCTGGACTGCGTAGAGTAGTGGGCACTGGCCACCACAATATAATATATAGAAAACCTTCAACAGGTCTGAATTACACCCAAAAATAGTATCTGGACTGCGTAGAGGACTGGCCACTGGCCACCACAATATAATATATAGAAAACCTTCAACAGGTCAGAATTACACCCCAAAAAAGTATCTGGAATGCGTAGAGTAGTGGGCACTGGCCACCACAATATAATATATAGAAAACCTTCAACAGGTCTGCATTACACCCAAAAATAGTATCTGGACTGCGTAGAGGACTGGCCACTGGCCACCACAATATAATATATAGAAAACCTTCAACAGGTCTGCATTACACCCAAAAATAGTATCTGGACTGCGTAGAGGACTGGCCACTGGCCACCACAATATAATATATAGAAAACCTTCAACAGGTCAGAATTACACCTAAAAATAGTATCTGGACTGCGTAGAGGACTGGCCACTGGCCACCACAATATAATATATAGAAAACCTTCAACAGGTCTGCATTACACCCAAAAATAGTATCTGTACTGCGTAGAGGACTGGCCACTGGCCACCACAATATAATATATAGAAAACCTTCAACAGGTCTTCATTACACCCAAAAATAGTATCTGGACTGCGTAGAGGACTGGCCACCACAATATAATATATAGAAAACCTTCAACAGGTCAGAATTACACCCAAAAATAGTATCTGGACTGCGTAGAGTAGTGGGCACTGGGCACCACAATAAAAAATATATAGAAAACCTTCAACAGGTCTGAATTACACCCAAAAATAGTATCTGGACTGCGTAGAGTAGTGGGCACTGGGCACCACAATAAAAAATATATAGAAAACCTTCAACAGGTTTGAATTACACCCAAAAATAGTATCTGGACTGCGTAAAGGACTGGCCACTGGCCACCACAATATAATATATAGAAAACCTTCAACAGGTCTGCATTACACCCAAAAATAGTATCTGGACTGCGTAGAGGACTGGCCACTGGCCACCACAATATAATATATAGAAAACCTTCAACAGGTCTGCATTACACCCAAAAATAGTATCTGGACTGCGTAGAGGACTGGCCACTGGCCACCACAATATAATATATAGAAAACCTTCAACAGGTCAGAATTACACCTAAAAATAGTATCTGGACTGCGTAGAGGACTGGCCACTGGCCACCACAATATAATATATAGAAAACCTTCAACAGGTCTGCATTACACCCAAAAATAGTATCTGTACTGCGTAGAGGACTGGCCACTGGCCACCACAATATAATATATAGAAAACCTTCAACAGGTCTTCATTACACCCAAAAATAGTATCTGGACTGCGTAGAGGACTGGCCACCACAATATAATATATAGAAAACCTTCAACAGGTCAGAATTACACCCAAAAATAGTATCTGGACTGCGTAGAGTAGTGGGCACTGGGCACCACAATAAAAAATATATAGAAAACCTTCAACAGGTCTGAATTACACCCAAAAATAGTATCTGGACTGCGTAGAGTAGTGGGCACTGGGCACCACAATAAAAAATATATAGAAAACCTTCAACAGGTTTGAATTACACCCAAAAATAGTATCTGGACTGCGTAAAGGACTGGCCACTGGCCACCACAATATAATATATAGAAAACCTTCAACAGGTCTGCATTACACCCAAAAATAGTATCTGGACTGCGTAGAGGACTGGCCACTGGCCACCATAATATAATATATAGAAAACCTTCAACAGGTCAGAATTACACCCAAAAAAAGTATCTGGACTGCGTAGAGTAGTGGGCACTGGCCACAACAATATAATATATAGAAAACCTTCAACAGGTCTGAATTACACCCAAAAATAGTATCTGGACTGCGTAGAGGACTGGCCACTGGCCACCACAATATAATATATAGAAAACCTTCAACAGGTCTGCATTACACCCAAAAATAGTATCTGTACTGCGTAGAGGACTGGCCACTGGCCACCACATTATAATATATAGAAAACCTTCAACGGGTCTGCATTACACCCAAAAATAGTATCTGGACTGCGTAGAGGACTGGCCACCACAATATAATATATAGAAAACCTTCAACAGGTCAGAATTACACCCAAAAATAGTATCTGGACTGCGTAGAGTAGTGGGCACTGGGCACCACAATAAAATATATAGAAAACCTTCAACAGGTCTGCATTACACCCAAAAATAGTATCTGGACTGCGTAGAGTAGTGGGCACTGGCCACCACAATATAATATATAGAAAACCTTCAACAGGTCTGAATTACACCCAAAAATAGTATCTGGACTGCGTAGAGGACTGGCCACTGGCCACCACAATATAATATATAGAAAACCTTCAACAGGTCTGCATTACACCCAAAAATAGTATCTGTACTGCGTAGAGGACTGGCCACTGGCCACCACAATATAATATATAGAAAACCTTCAACAGGTCTGCATTACACCCAAAAATAGTATCTGGACTGCGTAGAGGACTGGCCACTGGCCACCACAATATAATATATAGAAAACCTTCAACAGGTCAGAATTACACCCAAAAATAGTATCTGGACTGCGTAGAGTAGTGGGCACTGGGCACCACAATAAAATATATAGAAAACCTTCAACAGGTCTGAATTACACCCAAAAATAGTATCTGGACTGCGTAGAGTAGTGGGCACTGGGCACCACAATAAAAAATATATAGAAAACCTTCAACAGGTTTGAATTACACCCAAAAATAGTATCTGGACTGCGTAAAGGACTGGCCACTGGCCACCACAATATAATATATAGAAAACCTTCAACAGGTCTGCATTACACCCAAAAATAGTATCTGGACTGCGTAGAGGACTGGCCACTGGCCACCATAATATAATATATAGAAAACCTTCAACAGGTCAGAATTACACCCCAAAAAAGTATCTGGACTGCGTAGAGTAGTGGGCACTGGCCACCACAATATAATATATAGAAAACCTTCAACAGGTCTGAATTACACCCAAAAATAGTATCTGGACTGCGTAGAGGACTGGCCACTGGCCACCACAATATAATATATAGAAAACCTTCAACAGGTCAGAATTACACCCCAAAAAAGTATCTGTACTGCGTAGAGTAGTGGGCACTGGCCACCACAATATAATATATAGAAAACCTTCAACAGGTCTGCATTACACCCAAAAATAGTATCTAGACTGCGTAGAGGACTGGCCACTGGCCACCACAATATAATATATAGAAAACCTTCAACAGGTCTGCATTACACCCAAAAATAGTATCTGGACTGCGTAGAGGACTGGCCACTGGCCACCACAATATAATATATAGAAAACCTTCAACGGGTCAGAATTACACCCAAAAATAGTATCTGGACTGCGTAGAGTAGTGGGCACTGGGCACCACAATATAATATATAGAAAACCTTCAACAGGTCTTCATTACACCCAAAAATAGTATCTGGACTGCGTAGAGGACTGGCCACCACAATATAATATATAGAAAACCTTCAACAGGTCAGAATTACACCCAAAAATAGTATCTGGACTGCGTAGAGTAGTGGGCACTGGGCACCACAATAAAAAATATATAGAAAACCTTCAACAGGTCTGAATTACACCCAAAAATAGTATCTGGACTGCGTAGAGTAGTGGGCACTGGGCACCACAATAAAAAATATATAGAAAACCTTCAACAGGTTTGAATTACACCCAAAAATAGTATCTGGACTGCGTAAAGGAGTGGCCACTGGCCACCACAATATAATATATAGAAAACCTTCAACAGGTCTGCATTACACCCAAAAATAGTATCTGGACTGCGTAGAGGACTGGCCACTGGCCACCATAATATAATATATAGAAAACCTTCAACAGGTCAGAATTACACCCAAAAAAAGTATCTGGACTGCGTAGAGTAGTGGGCACTGGCCACAACAATATAATATATAGAAAACCTTCAACAGGTCTGAATTACACCCAAAAATAGTATCTGGACTGCGTAGAGGACTGGCCACTGGCCACCACAATATAATATATAGAAAACCTTCAACAGGTCTGCATTACACCCAAAAATAGTATCTGTACTGCGTAGAGGACTGGCCACTGCCCACCACAATATAATATATAGAAAACCTTCAACGGGTCTGCATTACACCCAAAAATAGTATCTGGACTGCGTAGAGGACTGGCCACCACAATATAATATATAGAAAACCTTCAACAGGTCAGAATTACACCCAAAAATAGTATCTGGACTGCGTAGAGTAGTGGGCACTGGGCACCACAATAAAATATATAGAAAACCTTCAACAGGTCTGCATTACACCCAAAAATAGTATCTGGACTGCGTAGAGTAGTGGGCACTGGCCACCACAATATAATATATAGAAAACCTTCAACAGGTCTGAATTACACCCAAAAATAGTATCTGGACTGCGTAGAGGACTGGCCACTGGCCACCACAATATAATATATAGAAAACCTTCAACAGGTCTGCATTACACCCAAAAATAGTATCTGTACTGCGTAGAGGACTGGCCACTGGCCACCACAATATAATATATAGAAAACCTTCAACAGGTCTGCATTACACCCAAAAATAGTATCTGGACTGCGTAGAGGACTGGCCACTGGCCACCACAATATAATATATAGAAAACCTTCAACAGGTCAGAATTACACCCAAAAATAGTATCTGGACTGCGTAGAGTAGTGGGCACTGGGCACCACAATAAAATATATAGAAAACCTTCAACAGGTCTGAATTACACCCAAAAATAGTATCTGGACTGCGTAAAGGACTGGCCACTGGCCACCACAATATAATATATAGAAAACCTTCAACAGGTCTGCATTACACCCAAAAATAGTATCTGGACTGCGTAGAGGACTGGCCACTGGCCACCATAATATAATATATAGAAAACCTTCAACAGGTCAGAATCACACCCCAAAAAAGTATCTGGACTGCGTAGAGTAGTGGGCACTGGCCACCACAATATAATATATAGAAAACCTTCAACAGGTCTGAATTACACCCAAAAATAGTATCTGGACTGCGTAGAGGACTGGCCACTGGCCACCACAATATAATATATAGAAAACCTTCAACAGGTCAGAATTAAACCCCAAAAAAGTATCTGGACTGCGTAGAGTAGTGGGCACTGGCCACCACAATATAATATATAGAAAACCTTCAACAGGTCTGAATTACACCCAAAAATAGTATCTGGACTGCGTAGAGGACTTGCCACTGGCCACCACAATATAATATATAGAAAACCTTCAACAGGTCTGCATTACACCCAAAAATAGTATCTGTACTGCGTAGAAGACTGGCCACTGGCCACCACAATATAATATATAGAAAACCTTCAACAGGTCTGCATTACACCCAAAAATAGTATCTGGACTGCGTAGAGGACTGGCCACCACAATATAATATATAGAAAACCTTCAACAGGTCAGAATTACACCCAAAAATAGTATCTGGACTGCGTAGAGTAGTGGGCACTGGGCACCATAATAAAATATATAGAAAACCTTCAACAGGTCTGAATTACACCCAAAAGTAGTATCTGGACTGCGTAGAGTAGTGGGCACTGGGCACCACAATAAAAAATATATAGAAAACCTTCAACAGGTTTGAATTACACCCAAAAATAGTATCTGGACTGCGTAAAGGACTGGCCACTGGCCACCACAATATAATATATAGAAAACCTTCAACAGGTCTGCATTACACCCAAAAATATTATCTGGACTGCATAGAGGACTGGCCACTGGCCACCACAATATAATATATAGAAAACCTTCAACAGGTCAGAATTACACCCAAAAAAAGTATCTGGACTGCGTAGAGTAGTGGGCACTGGCCACCACAATATAATATATAGAAAACCTTCAACAGGTCTGCATTACACCCAAAAATAGTATCTGGACTGCGTAGAGGACTGGCCACTGGCCACCACAATATAATATATAGAAAACCTTCAACAGGTCTGCATTACACCCAAAAATAGTATCTGGACTGCGTAGAGGACTGGCCACTGGCCACCACAATATAATATATAGAAAACCTTCAACAGGTCAGAATTACACCCAAAAATAGTATCTGGACTGCGTAGAGTAGTGGGCACTGGGCACCACAATAAAATATATAGAAAACCTTCAACAGGTCTGAATTACACCCAAAAATAGTATCTGGACTGCGTAGAGTAGTGGGCACTGGGCACCACAATAAAAAATATATAGAAAACCTTCAACAGGTTTGAATTACACCCAAAAATAGTATCTGGACTGCGTAAAGGACTGGCCACTGGCCACCACAATATAATATATAGAAAACCTTCAACAGGTCTGCATTACACCCAAAAATAGTATCTGGACTGCGTAGAGTAGTGGGCACTGGGCACCATAATAAAATGTATAGAAAACCTTCAACAGGTCTGAAATACACCCAAAAGTAGTATCTGGACTGCGTAGAGTAGTGGGCTCTGGGCACCACAATAAAAAATATATAGAAAACTTTCAACAGGTCTGAATTACACCCAAAAATAGTATCTGGACTGCGTAGAGGACTGGCCACTGGCCACCACAATATAATATATAGAAAACCTTCAACAGGTCTGCATTACACCCAAAAATAGTATCTGGACTGCATAGAGGACTGGCCACTGGCCACCACAATATAATATAAAGAAAACCTTCAACAGGTCAGAATTACACCCAAAAATAGTATCTGGACTGCGTAGAGTAGTGGGCACTGGGCACCACAATAAAAAATATATAGAAAACCTTCAACAGGTCTGAATTACACCCAAAAATAGTATCTGGACTGCGTAGAGGACTGGCCACTGGCCACCACAATATAATATATAGAAAACCTTCAACAGGTCTGCATTACACCCAAAAATAGTATCTGGACTGCGTAGAGGACTGGCCACTGGCCACCACAATATAATATATAGAAAACCTTCAACAGGTCAGAATTACACCCAAAAATAGTATGTGGACTGCGTAGAGTAGTGGGCACTGGGCACCACAATAAAATATATAGAAAACCTTCAACAGGTCTGAATTACACCCAAAAATAGTATCTGGACTGTGTAGAGTAGTGGGCACTGGGCACCACAATAAAAAATATATAGAAAACCTTCAACAGGTTTGAATTACACCCAAAAATAGTATCTGGACTGCGTAAAGGACTGGCCACTGGCCACCACAATATAATATATAGAAAACCTTCAACAGGTCTGCATTACACCCAAAAATAGTATCTGGACTGCGTAGAGGACTGGCCACTGGCCACCACAATATAATATATAGAAAACCTTCAACAGGTCAGAATTACACCCAAAAAAAGTATCTGGACTGCGTAGAGTAGTGGGCACTGGCCACCACAATATAATATATAGAAAACCTTCAACAGGTCTGAATTACACCCAAAAATAGTATCTGGACTGCGTAGAGGACTGGCCACTGGCCACCACAATATAATATATAGAAAACCTTCAACAGGTCTGCATTACACCCAAAAATAGTATCTGTACTGCGTAGAGGACTGGCCACTGGCCACCACAATATAATATATAGAAAACCTTCAACAGGTCTGAATTACACCCAAAAATAGTATCTGGACTGCGTAGAGTAGTGGGCACTGGGCACCACAATAAAATATATAGAAAACCTTCAACAGGTTTGAATTACACCCAAAAATAGTATCTGGACTGCGTAAAGGACTGGCCACTGGCCACCACAATATAATATATAGAAAACCTTCAACAGGTCTGCATTACACCCAAAAATAGTATCTGGACTGCGTAGAGGACTGGCCACTGGCCACCATAATATAATATATAGAAAACCTTCAACAGGTCAGAATTACACCCAAAAAAAGTATCTGGACTGCGTAGAGTAGTGGGCACTGGCCACCACAATATAATATATAGAAAACCTTCAACAGGTCTGAATTACACCCAAAAATAGTATCTGGACTGCGTAGAGGACTGGCCACTGGCCACCACAATATAATATATAGAAAACCTTCAACAGGTCTGCATTACACCCAAAAATAGTATCTGTACTGCGTAGAGGACTGGCCACTGGCCACCACAATATAATTTATAGAAAACCTTCAACGGGTCTGCATTACACCCAAAAATAGTATCTGGACTGCGTAGAGGACTGGCCACCACAATATAATATATAGAAAACCTTCAACAGGTCAGAATTACACCCAAAAATAGTATCTGGACTGCGTAGAGTAGTGGGCACTGGGCACCACAATAAAATATATAGAAAACCTTCAACAGGTCTGCATTACACCCAAAAATAGTATCTGGACTGCGTAGAGTAGTGGGCACTGGCCACCACAATATAATATATAGAAAACCTTCAACAGGTCTGAATTACACCCAAAAATAGTATCTGGACTGCGTAGAGGACTGGCCACTGGCCACCACAATATAATATATAGAAAACCTTCAACAGGTCTGCATTACACCCAAAAATAGTATCTGTACTGCGTAGAGGACTGGCCACTGGCCACCACAATATAATATATAGAAAACCTTCAACAGGTCAGAATTACACCCAAAAATAGTATCTGGACTGCGTAGAGTAGTGGGCACTGGGCACCATAATAAAATATATAGAAAACCTTCAACAGGTCTGAATTACACCCAAAAGTAGTATTTGGACTGCGTAGAGTAGTGGGCACTGGGCACCACAATAAAAAATATATAGAAAACCTTCAACAGGTTTGAATTACACCCAAAAATAGTATCTGGACTGCGTAAAGGACTGGCCACTGGCCACCACAATATAATATATAGAAAACCTTCAACAGGTCTGCATTACACCCAAAAATAGTATCTGGACTGCATAGAGGACTGGCCACTGGCCACCACAATATAATATATAGAAAACCTTCAACAGGTCAGAATTACACCCAAAAAAAGTATCTGGACTGCGTAGAGTAGTGGGCACTGGCCACCACAATATAATATATAGAAAACCTTCAACAGGTCTGCATTATACCCAAAAATAGTATCTGGACTGCGTAGAGGACTGGCCACTGGCCACCACAATATAATATATAGAAAACCTTCAACAGGTCTGCATTACACCCAAAAATAGTATCTGTACTGCGTAGAGGACTGGCCACTGGCCACCACAATATAATATATAGAAAACCTTCAACAGGTCAGAATTACACCCAAGAATAGTATCTGGACTGCGTAGAGTAGTGGGCACTGGGCACCATAATAAAATATATAGAAAACCTTCAACAGGTCTGAATTACACTCAAAAGTAGTATCTGGACTGCGTAGAGTAGTGGGCACTGGGCACTGCTATAAAAAATATATAGAAAACCTTCAACAGGTCTGAATTACACCCAAAAGTAGTATCTGGACTGCATAGAGTAGTGGGCACTGGGCACCACAATAAAATATATAAAAAACCTTCAACAGGTCTGCATTACACTGCACATACGGCTGCTCCTCCATCCTCTCCATCATATACATGTTGGAGTTTCAGCGTGTGAAAACCTCTTGTTTTTGATAATGTCAGTGCATTTTGAAGATTTTTCAATTTGCCCCACAACACTGAATGTACTTTATCTATGATACGCATCTATCTATCTTGACTGCGTAGTGTGGTGGCCCCGGTACACAATTTGGTACCGAGGCCACAATATAATTAAAAAACCCTCCACAGGTCAGAATTCCACCAAAAAAGGGTATGGACTGCGTAGTGTGGTGTGCCCGGAACACAATTTTTTACAGCGCCAACAATATAATTAAAAAATTGGGCATCAACTGTCACCGTTGTTTATTATCTGATACACCTAAATATGAACTGCACAGTGGAGTGGCCCCGGTAGTAAATTTGGTGCCGGGGCCACAATACCTCCTCCAACTTCCAAGTTTAGTGTTTATAAAGACAGACAGCGTCGAAGTGTTATTAGTTGACTTTCTTAACCCTAAAATTGTCCCTATTGCAAATATTTGTGCAATGGACAGTTACTTTTTCATTGAAAGACTCAAGCTTTCAAGTGTAGTGTTTATAAAATATAAACAACAATACAGTAGTTTTAGAGCACGTCAATACCTCTTGTTTTAAATTATGACAGGGCATTTTACTTTTGGTTTAATTTCTTGAATTTGTTTAAATTTGGTTTTACTTTTTGAACATGGCAAACGACTGTTGATTGGTCATATAATGCAAAAAAAAAAGTTCCAAGATGGAATTGTCCTTGGGCCCTCACACCCACCCTTATGTTGTTGAAATAGGACATGCACACTTTAACAAACCAATCATTTCAGCGACAGGGCCTACCAAACAACTTTGGCTGAAATGATTGGTTTGTTTGGGCCCCCACACCAAAAAAGCTATTCATCTCTCCCTGTACAGACTAAACAGGCTCTACTGAGGCAAGATGTCGTCCTCATCCTCAACCTCTGATTCCTCTCCCCCTACAGTGTGTACTTCCTCCTCATCACACATTATCAATTTGTGCCCGCTGGAGTCCACAACCACAGGTCCCTCTGTACTATCTGGAGGGCAGTGCTGTACTTCATTGAGGAATTGATTATTCATTCTTATAAACATCATTTTTTCAACGTTATGAGGAAGCAACCTCCTTCGCCGCTCACTGACCAGGTTCCCCGCTGCACTAAAATTTCTTTCCGAGTACACACTGGAGGGGGGACAACTCAGGTAAAATAGAGCCAGTTTGTACAGGGGCTTCCAAACTGCCTTTTTTTCCTGCCAGTAACAATATGGACTGTCTGACATGTCTACTTGAATGGTGTCAACAAAGTAATCATCCACAATTTTTTCTATTGTGAAAGCATCCAATGCAGCGAGAGTAGACATGTCTGCAATGGTTGGCAGGTCCTTCAGTCCGGACCAGATGTTATCAGCATCCCCGCCAGCGCCTCTTTTGGGAAAACTGAGCTTTTTCCTCGCAGCCATAGATGTGGAAGAAAATGAGGGTGGAGCTGTTGGCATGTCACGGTCCTCTTCAGAGGACAATCTCCTGACCAGCAGGTCTTTGCACCGCTGTAGACTTGTGTCCGCCGGAAACAGAGACACAACATACGCTTTAAACCGAGGATCGAGCACGGTGGCCAGAATGTATTCCTCTGACTTTAAAAGAGTGACCACCCTCGGATCCTGGCAAAGCGTACGAAGGGCTACATCCACAAGAGCTACATGCTTGGTGTAATCGCAATGGCTTACCAGCTCCTCCCTCACTTTCTCCAGCTGCTTCTGAAACAGCCTGATCAGGGGAATGACCTGACTCAAGCTGGCAGTGTCGGAACTGACTTCTCGTGTGGCAAGTTCAAATGGCTGCAGAACCTTGCACAACACGGAAATCAGTCTCCACTGCGCTTGACTGAGGCGCATCCCCACTCCTTTGCCTATGTCGTAGGTGGCTGTGTAGGCCTGAATGGCCTTTTGCTGCTCCTCCATCCTCTGCAGCATATAGAGGGTGGAGTTCCAGCGCGTCACAACCTCTTGTTTGAGGTGATGGCAGGGTAGGTTCATGCTTTTTTTATGTGCCTCTAGTCTGCGGTAGGCACTGGCTGAATGCCGAAAGTGTCCAGCAATTTTGCGGGCCACCGCAAGCATCTCCTGCACACCCCTGTCACTCTTCAGGTAATGCTGCACCACCAAATTAATGGTGTGGGCAAAACATGGGACGTGCTGGAAATTGCCCATATTTAATGCCCGCACAATGTTACTGGCATTGTCTGACACCACAAATTCCCATCAGATTCTAAGTGGGGTAAGCCACTGGGAGATAATTTCCCTCAGTTTCTCTAATATGTTGTCAGCGTTGTGCCTCTTATTAAAGCCTGTAATACACAATGTTGCCTGCCTTTGCACGAGCAGCCATTTTGTAGATGCTGCTACTGATGCAGCTGTTGCTGTTGCTGCGGAAGGGGATGCATCTACCCAGTGGGCTGTCACAGTCATATAGTCCTTCGTTTGCCCAGAACCACTTGTCCACATGTCCGTGGTTAAGTGGACAGTGGGTACAACCGCATTTTTTAGAGCACTGAGGACACTTGATCGTACTTCTCTGTACATTTTTGGTATCGCTTGCCTAGTGAAGTGGAATCTCGACGGGATTTGGTACCGGGGACACAATACCTCCATCAACCCTCTAAATCCCACTCCACTGATGGCGGACACCGGGCACACGTCTAACACCAACATTGCAGTTACAGCCGCAGTTATACGCTTTGCAATAGGGTGACTACTATCGTATTTTGTGGTCATGGCAAACGACTGTTGGACGGTCAATTGTTTTGTGAAAGACTTAGCGGTCTTACGACTTCCCCTCTGGGAAGATGACCGACTAACAGCAGCAGCAGTGGCAGTAGTAGGCGTACCGCTGCAGGATTCCTCGGATGAATCCCGTATTGTGGAGGACTCAGTCTGGCTGCTGACTTGGGCTGCAGGACTGAATCTGATGGAGATTGTGGAGGAAGTTGACGAGGAGGGTGTTGCTGGTGTGTATCCAACTGGACCATGGGATTTAGGTGTCCCTGTACCGATGAGGGTCCTAGCCCCAGTTCCTGAACTAACCACTGAACTATGAAGGTTATTCAGGTGACGTATAAGTGAGGATGTTCCTAGGTGGGCAAGATCCTTACCCCTGCTTATTTGAGCTTTACATAAGCTACATATGGCCATACATTGGTTGTCTGGATTTGGATAAAAATAACTCCAGACCGAAGAGGTGCATTTTTTGGTCTTCTGACCAGGCATGACGATGGGCTTTTTCATCCCATGGACATCAGCTGTTTCCCCCCCTGGTGCCTCATTTACAATAACCACATCACCATCCTCATCATCAAGTTCCTCCACAGCGCCAGCTACATCATCAATAGGCTCCTCCCGAGCCACCTCTACCAGTACAGTGAAGGGAAGGTCAGGCTTTACAACCACCAACACCCTTGGACTCGCCTTGAGGATTTGTGATAATTTCTCTTTAGAAGGCAGAGTTGTTTGCTGTTTTGTTGCTGACAGCATAACTCTCTTCAATTTTTTTGTAGGGGGGGGAGGAGGAGGAGGGATAAGATCCGTGGGTGAAGCTGAACCACTAGTCACGAACACGGGCCAGGGCCTAAGCCGTTCCTTGCCACTCCGTGTCATAAATGGCATATTGGCAACTTTACGTTTCTCCTCAGATGATTTTAAGTTTCTCTTTTTGCTACTTTTTCTTAACTTGGGCTTTTTGGATTTTACATGCCCGGTACTACGAGATTGGGCATCGGGCTTGTAAGACGACGTTGATGGCATTTCATCGTCTATGTCATGACTAGTGGCAGCAGCTTCAGCATTAGGAGGAAGTGGGTCTTGATCTTTCCCTACTTTATCCTCCAAATTTTTGGTCTCCATTATATGTAGCACAAGATACTGCAGAATGTGTGAACTTGGTAATATTGCAGTACCAATGGACTTATACTGCTGGATTGGTTTTGCAAATTTGGTTATAATTACTTTTTTTTTTTAATTTTTTATTTTAATTTTTTTTAGAACTTTTTTTTTATTTTTTAAAAACTTGGGAATAATGGGGAAATAACTATGCCCTTAGAAGCACAGAGCACAGGACACAGCACCACTGGACTGAACAGGAGACAGCACAGGACCCAGCAGCACTACTGAACTCAGCAGGACAGAGCACAGGACACAGCACCACTGGACTGATACTGCAGAATGTGTGAACTTTGTAATATTGCAGTACCACTGGACTTTTACTGCTGAATGTGTGAACTTGGTAATATTGCAGTACCAATGGGCTTATACTGCAGGATTGGTTGTGCAAATTTTGTGGTAATTAAAAAAAAATTAAATTAGTTTTTGGTATTTTTTTAAATAACTTTTTTTAATTTTTTTAAACACAGGGGAATATTGGGGAAATAACTATGCCCTTAGAAGCACAGAGCACAGGACACAGCACCACTGGACTGAACAGGACACAGCACAGGACCCAGCAGCACCACTGACCTCAGAAGGACAGAGCACAGGACACAGCACCACTGGACTGAGCACAGCACAGCACAGCACAGCACTGAACTGAACAGCACGAGATATAGCAGGACAGAGGACCACCTAACACACCCTCCCTCTACCCTGATCAATGCCCGAGTGAAGATGGCTGCGACTAGCGGAGAATTTATAGGATACGAGTATCGCGAGATCCGACAACGGGATTATGAGTCAGAGCCTCAGTTTCAGATTTGAATTTGGCGCCAATACCCGGATCTGTCTCGGATCCGACTCGGATCGGCAACGTTCGGGTGGGCTCTGATTTCATAAATCTGAGTGCGCTCATCTCTAATTAGAAATATACAATAAAATATACATTTGCACATGCAGTAGAAAAACATGAAGTTATCAGCCTCAACATTATGCCAGCTTAATGGACACTATCAGCCTCTAAATGAAATAAACATAAAGCTATATCTCTACATTACGTTATTGTAAGGAATATTTACCAACACACAGAAAGTTTATAATTGGATTATCTGATAACCAATCCTGCCCAAAATGCAAAGCTGCGATGGATGACCTTTTCACAGTCTCTGGAGCTGCTCTAAAATCAAAAGTTTCTGGATCCAGGTTTGGAGATTTGCCGACAACCATTCAGTTAAATATTTTTCCTTAACCTCGAAATGGGCAGTATTGAAATTTTTACTAAACGGAATCAAGGTTTCAAAGCACACCACAAATTACTATTAGCTGTTTCAGCAGCTGCAAGGAAAAGTGTCTTCCAAATGTGGACCTAGAATATTCAACCCCTTTTTTTATTTAGAGAAAACCTTTTTCACAATTTCAGGATTAATTGGCTTAAAGCATTGCTTCAAAAGAGAAAAACATACAAAAAGTCTGCACCAACTAGTGGAGATTGCAAAGGTTGTTAACCGGCGATGACTCCTACACCAAGAGAATACACCCTGGGCTACCTGTCAGTTGTTACCTGCCCCAATAACATGGACATATCAAATAATTTTCACAACCACACACCAAGGCAAATATCTAAACAAAGAATAAGTTTATTTAAGTTTATTTAACACAATCCACCAACAGAGGTATAGCACTTTTGTGAAAAGATTAAAACAATCACACTGTAACATTGCAATATAACATACAAGGAAACAATAAGTCATAATTTACAATCTCTTTATAGCCAACCCCTGGGATATCTGTCTCGTGCACAGTCCAGTGATCCTGCTTCAATATCACCCTGATTTCAGCTGGCCCACGCAAAGATCTGTAGTCCTCACAGTCCCTCATTGTAGCCCCTCGTCAGTCCTGTCCAAGCCTACACAAATTTACAACTGACTCTTGCTGGTCTTTTCGGATGGCTCTGTTATCCTGTCACTGGGTCCCATGGTCTTTGAGTATGGGGTGAACGTTCTTCTTTCTGACTCCCTAATTGGTACGGGACCCAATGTTGGCAGAAGTGAGATGTAGGTGCACCAAAGGTAGGACAACTCCTCATTTTTCCACAACATTCTTCTATTCTCTATGAAGGAGCAGATATGGAGGTGTTTTTTTACCACACCAATTGGTACTATACTCACCTATGCACATAGAACCCACCGATATATTTTGACTCCCTTTTATTTTGTGTTGGTCTCCCCATGCCTCATCCTGCTGTTATTCCTGAACAGTTGTAGATCATATTTTTGATCATAACTATAATCACGGCTACAATAATTGCTACTTGCACTAAAACATGTCTTTATTGTTCAAGTATGTGTCTAGATACCTAATTTCTATCTAGCTATTTTTTTTATGATATACGCGAATAAGGTAACTTACTTGCACTGAATATTTTAAACTTTGTACCCCTGGTAATTTGTATTTCAAGGTCATATATAAACATTTTAATCAGTATATGTAATATGAACATTTAAATCTTTTGTTGAAAAAAGGAATGAAAAAAGATATATTCGCAGGCATAAAATATTTTGTATCTACTTTTAAATGTTCGCTATGATGTCATTTTCTGGAACAACGCCCTGTTACTCTGCTTCATCATAATAAATATGGAGGTTATAACTACCTGCTTTGGAGCTGCTGTCATTTCTTTGCTCATAAGGATTAGGATTAACAAATGGAAATTGCAGTTATTTGTTTTTTCTATAGAAGTTCAAGAATCCCCTCTTTGACAAAAAGGGTCTCTTGTCTCCCTATGACACCAGATAGCTTTGTTATAAGCGCTTTAGGGATTCTACTATCAAGATTTCATTGTTAGGAAGTATAATGTTGGCTCCTTGTCCCTTTAAAATGTCCCTTTCTGTAATTTGTATCCGGTTCTTGTATTCAGTCTTCGTGTTCCAGTCCAGTCTGAATCTAAGTTTATATTTGAACTTGCTGCTCTTTCTGAACATATATTGAATCTATATAGAACAGTAGAAGAAATTGTACTGTAATTAATATAATCTTTTATATTATTCACTTGGGTCCCGACTATCTTGGTCTGAACAAATATTTTTCTCTACATCGAAAAAGTTAGACAGCACTGTACTAAATCTGTATGTCTATAGATGAGTGACTGTAATGGTCACTAGTGAGGCCAGTAGGTGATACACAATACTCATGCTAGTCATGGTCTTCGCCTTTAGCAGCTCTTTTTCCTATACAACTAAATGTGTTGCCGAAAATAGTTATCTACAGGTCATGTACAAATATCTACAGTCGCTGACCAATATGGCTACAACTAGTGACTAAGAAAAGGGTATGAGAGGTCAGAATGGACAAAGTGGTTCAAATTTAGCAGGATGTCTGCGTCCACACATGTGTAAAATTTGTCTCAGTTTAAAAGAAGTAAGGAATCATCCACGAGTGAGCCTATGACATCAGAAAGGAAGGTATCTGTCATGAGCCGTCGCCGCAGCGACTCGTCTGTATATCCTGCAGTGCATCCCAGCTGTTGCCATAACAGCCAGGATGTCACTTCCACTCTCTTGTCCCGGCTGTCACCAGGGCAACAGCTGGGACGCTCTCATACTCGCCACCTCGCCCCGGCACAGCTGTCAGTCGGGAGCGTGTGTAACAGCCAGTTAATTAATTAACCTCCTGTGCCTAAATGTAGAGGCTGCAGCCGGAAAGTCCTGATTGGCTATTGTCACTATTTAAGGAAGGGAGGGCTTAGCCTCCCTGCAAGTTATAGCTTCTGTTCCCATGCTTGCTGACCTGCTCCATATCCCTGTGGATACTTTGCCTGATATCTGTTGTGACCTTGACTTGTTCTGGACCTCGCTCTTTGCTGATTGTCCCTGACCTCTGCCTGATTATTGTATTCTCTTTGCTTGCATCCTGCCCTGACCTCTGACCCATCCCTGGTTATTCCGATTGCTTCAGACCCACGACCCTAGAACTGTTACTGGTTTGTCTCTTTTATTACGGTTACTCCTCCCATATCCTGCACTGCTGTTTCTGTACATAAGCTCCTATTACACTGAGTTTAGACCTGAGCATCCAAGTACCTGTGAGCATAGCGACCTCTATGGGAAAGGCGGCTGCTATAGGCGAAGACCTCTACCATCTGTTCTGGGAGTTCATGTCAGTGCCGTAAGCCATAACAAGGTAAACACACAGGTTATGTCTTCAGTGAATTTTCCTATGAATTGTTTTTATGCAGAAAATTCAGTATGAAATTTCAGGGTTGTGGCCCCTTCCTCAGATTCTACTTTTTTCACAGCAATCGGCTTTTTAAGAAGTAAAATCAGCCTTGATGCGCAGTATCATGCTGCACTGCTATACCATTTGTGACATGTTTTAGGAAATTAATTGCATTTAATTTATGTTACATGTTTCTATATGTATAATAGTTATTTACATATCTTAAATGTAGCTTTTTACATTTTGAGGTTAAGCAATTAATTTGTTTGAGCATCTTTGGGGGAATACAATTGGCCGCGTTACTGTTAAAAGTAACGCGGCCTGCGCATTATTACCGTTATTACAGTAATAGTGCGTGTAATTACCGTTATTACGGTAGTTTTAATGCCAGTTTTTTTAAAGCCGGGTTAATATTACCGTAATAATGGTAATAGCTTTAGTGCAGCGGTACTTCGGGGGGAATTGAATTCCCCCCTTGAGTTATAATTAGATTTTTTTTCCTTTGTGTTTTTATTTATTGTTTTTATTTTGAAGAAATTGTAACAGAACCCAAGTCTTGAAGGTCTGTTTTGTATGACAGACACCAGAATTGGTGCCAACTTTGTATACTAGACTCCACTAGTGGAGTCTGATTCATACACTTGCTTTCAGGATTGGAACCTGCTATGTATACTAAGCACCAGGATTGGGATTTGGTTTGTATACTAGCAACCAGGTTAGGGTCTGTATAGTGCACTAGCAGAAGGATTCAATGAAGAGCCCAAACAAAGTAGGACAGTAAAAAATTAGGTCCATGATTGTCAAAAGGCCCAAAGCTAAGACACGTGAGTCACAGTTAAACTGACTGTTGCAGGTTTAAAAATACAGTAGGTGCTCACAATGAAGACAGAACTTGTGTATTAGAACAAATGAATATTTCTGAAAAGTATATTGGCACCTAGGGCCTTCCAGAGCATTAATGCCCTGAAAGAGTGCCACCAGCAGGTAAAGCAGAGAACTGTGAATTTGGGATAGTGTTTGTAAGAGGTAAACAGTCACATGACCAGTATGTACTCTGTAACTTGACTATTGTTGGATAGTTTAGGGGAAAAAAAATCACTCTATTTCCTTGTTATGCCTTCTTTTCTTTTCACAAGGATGTAGAATGCCAACTCTGGGGTTTATACAGTATATTAACCTGAAGCTTCCTTTACCACCATGTACAGCCATTTAGTCTGTAAGTCAAAACTTCCATCCCAAAAAATGTTTTGTGGCAATGCACAATATTAGTTGTTTATCTCCCATACATAGAGTTCAATGACTTTACACCAAACTAGTATCATTGAAAGATTTCATGTTCTCTTGTGTGTTACATAGTTTAACATGTGCTACACTAGAAAGCCAAGTAAAGGAAGCACTGTTGTGCGCCTATTTATAATGCAGCTGTAGAAACAGAACCTTGTGTACCTCTAATTGTGCCTTAAGGTTTTTTTACGCACTCTTGCTAGCCAGATAAAATATTTGGCAAGAGTAAAGTGTCAGTAGAGAAAACATCTATTCTCTTTAGTCTAAGTTGGTCTCTACAGAGAGTAGAAATACAGCTGATTTAAGGGTAGATCTTGGACTTGGTTTGCAGGTACATTCCCCTTGAGAATACACTGGTTGTTATCAAATATGTTTGACCCTGACTGACATGTTTGGGGTTATGAAAAATTTTAAAAAACAGTTTATTTTGTCTAAATCTCACAAATTCAACAGGATGTCAAATGGCACTAATTTTGATGAACTTATATACAGAGTTCAATTTCAATCTTTCCATCCTGAGGACCACAGAACTTGTTATAAAGCACCCTTACTTACATTGTAGAAATGATCTGAAGGTGATGTGAAAAAAGAATTGCTATATATAATCTAATGAAGTATATTAGGTTGACTGAGGCTGCTACCATTTAAGACTATTAGCTGCTGAATGTCAATCAGCAAGATCCACTGCACTACAGTAAATTCTGAAGTTAGTTTAATGTCAATTAAAAAAACACTTTTTTACTAATTTGTTTGATTTTCTTTGCTGTATGTATAAGCAAAGTAATGGTATTTTCGGAAAATTCAAAGTCTTAAAAAAAAAAAAGAAGGTATAATTGTGTTGGAACTGCATAAACAGATTACTGATATTGATGTTGGAATGTCAGCCAAAAGAGGCTCAGCACAGTGGTGAGAAAAGCCTCAGTAAGGAAGAAGTTAAAAGACCGCTATATATAAAGTACCAGTTGCATTAAATAAAGGTGTATTAATATATGTCAATCAGGAATTTATAATAACTGAATATTAGAGAGGAAATACTGTAATTCAGATAAGGTTTGGAAAGTTCAAAGCCAGCCCCAACCCAATCCTTCCTTAATTCTACAACAAAAGCAAAACAGAGCTTCAGTTGCTATAGATGTTTGTGATGTAAAGTCTGAAATCAAGATAAATCATGTCTGACCTATTTCAATCCTTAATTTGACCTTGCAACAAACAAGAGTCAAGGGAAAAACAAATGGACATTTTGTTAGAAAAAACAAGTGAAAATAAAAAAACCTATAAGATCCTGGTTGAAAAAGTGTGCCCACACTTATATAATAGGGATGTAGGTGTGTTCAGTATTAACCAATAACATTCAAACTCATGCTGAAAGGTAACTCACATGCACCTGCCAGAAATTAAAGTGATTGTGATTAACCTAAAATAAAGATCACCTGTACCTGTAGGACATCTTTGCAGGTTTCTTGGATGCATCCTATTGGAATTACCATGCTCTGCAAGGAAATTTCAAAACAATGATCTCTTTTTTTAAACCTTCCAATCAGGAGAGGCGTATAAAAGAACTTCAAAGGCATTTCATGCACCATGGAACACTGTGAAGACTCTCATAAATAAGTAAAAAAAATGTGGCTCAACAGGGACATTGCCAATATCAAAAAAATCCCCCCCACAATTCAGGACAGGACAAGTAGTAAATTCATCAGGGAGGTTACCGGAAGCCTATGGCAACATTAAAGGAGCTGAAATTCTAGCATGAACTGGTCATTGAGTGCATGTGACAACAATCTTCCATATTCTGCATGTCTGGTCTATGGGGTAGCCCAGGCATGCAGAATATGGGTAGAACATCCAGGCCTGCCTAAAGTTTGCAAAAAAAGATACGTTCAATCACCAAAACCCATGTTTGAAAATATCTTATGGTCTGATGAGACCAATGATGAACTTTTTGGAATTAATTCTAAAAGATATGCTTAGATTAAAAACAACATAGCTCATCACCCAAAAAGCAGCATACCTACTCTGCAGCATCATGCTTTGGGGCTGCTTCTCTTCAGTTGGGACATGGGCTTACGTCAGGTTAGAGGGCATAATGAATAGCTCCAAATATAAAGATATTTTGTCACGAAACCTGCTGGTCTCTGCCAGAAAACTGAAGAGGAATTTCACCTTCCACCATAATAACGATCTAAAGCACACATACACAAGTCATGGTCAAAGTCTTTAAATGGCCCATGCAAAGGCCAGACCTCAATCCTATTGATAACTTGCGGAAGAACCTGAAGAACGCTGCGCACAGATCCTCTCACAATTTGATAGACTTTTTTTGCAGGGAAGAGTGGGATAGAATGGCAAAGTCCAGATGAGAGGTACATGGTTATAGTAAGTGGTTGATGTAGCTCCACTACACAAAAATGCAATAGACAAGGATATTAGAACTTTAGACCTGTGTGTCTCACATCAATACTAGGACAATCACTTACAAAAAGAATTGTTGACTATTTGATGTCAAGCAAATGACTTGATCTAATATTGCATGGATTTTCTGGTGGGAGATAATATAAAAAAAATATACATACTATATGAGTAACACATTTTCCAAACTTTCCTTGTTTTTTGGTCCCCAGTTTTCGGATGGTGTTATCCTTGTTTTTACAATGTGTGCTTTAGAATGAATTCAATTAGGTTAACTAGGTAGGATATGCGATACACTATTATCTAAGGTTTCAGTGTTTCTATCTAAAAAACCCAACCATTTGATAGTGCCAATAGAATTCAGCAGTAAAATAAATTCCATTTAAAAAGGTAATTAGAATTAGATGTCATTATGCAATTGTTAAAGTCTATCTGTATCATCCACAGTTCTCTTTATTGACTTCAAAACATCTAAATCACAAATATTTTTATATGGAAAATCTGCTTGAATTTTATAACAACAAATATAAGGGTTAGTACTCAAAAAAACAATGAATAATCCTAGGTCATAGATATTTCCTCTTCATAAAATCAACATGTCATCAATATGCCTAGCCCAAAGATATAGATAATTATAATATTCATATTTAATCCAAATACATTAGTTTCCCCACATCTCCAAAAACATGTTTGTCAAACTTGGAGCAGCAGAAATGTCCATCATTTTGTCTAATTAAGTCATTAATAAGTGATAGTGTTATTATTATTATTTTACATTTTTATTTCATTTGCCGTACTAGTCAATCACACTACTCTCTTTTGCAAACTCAGAGTGCTTCAGGCTTTGGACCTCTCTTATCCGTTTTCCAACACAAAGTGAAGGTCATCAAAAACTGGTTTTGGTAGAGTTCAAAGCTTGTGCGATTCCAGCGTCATGGGAAAGTAACGTTTTGCCTCACTTCCAGACCTCCAGATCCTAGGTGAGAGAAATATTTTGGGTCAATTTGAGTTCTGACTCGGTTTTGTAAATATAATAGAATCCAACCACTCATGTCTTGTAGCAGGAAGAGGGAGGTAATATTGCCATTCTTTAGATTTCTGTTAAGAAACTCACTGTGTACAGTTCTGGAGCCCCTGTCTCCAAAAAGAAATGAATAAATAGAAAAAAAAATCAGAGAAGAGCTACAAAACCACTGCATGGCCTGTCTAACAAAATCAAGGATGACTTCAAGAGCTGAACATGCTTAGAGACGAGAAGAGGTGATAAGATAGAAAAATTCAAATGTATCAAAGGTATAAATAGGATTAGTATTTTTTAATATAAGGTGATTTTTACAACAAAAGGACAAGCTTTAATATTGCATGGCTGAATACTGAAGGGCAATGTAAGGAGGAATATATATTTTTTACAGAAAGGGTGATAGATCCATGGAATAATATCCATGCAGTTGAGGTTGGCACTTATAAATTAAACTAGCTCTAACCACAGTATACTCCTCAAGGCTAACTGCACACAGACATAGACTTGCCTGAAGACTAAACTAGAGGCCATAGGATACATTTTTCTATTGTTACAGACTAGACTAGACTAGACATTTTTAAATAAAGGCAGCCCCTATGTCTCCTTGCTTTTACTAATTAGTTAAGATATGAATGAGGCTCAAACAAGCAGTCCTTTGAGAGTAATCAGAAAAAAGTTTATTTAATAAAGGGGATGTACAAGTGTTTTCCACTCACAGCACAAAGCACTGTGGGTGCACAAAACTGCCTGAATAAATGAACAAATGTCTTGACAAGTTGGGTGTAAGTGAAGAGGAACATTCACACAATAAAAGGCACAACATCTTTAAATAAAACACCCATACAAATGTGCATAACACCCCTCACCCACTATAGGAATATGATGTTTGATGTTTTTACTGTCAGGAGCTGAAGATTTGACTTTTTACTGACTGACAGTAAATATAACCGGGTACTACTCATCTCATTGTCACTGCAAATGTATTGAAACTAAATATTGATTTGAGGTATTGAGCTGCCCCTATGGAATATTGACAGATACAGATATTTTTGGAAATATTGACTGAACTATTTTTTATTCCTAAACTTGTTTTTAATTAAAAATTATTGGGCAAAAAAGAAAAATTGCTGCTAAGGCATCTGCCAAATCTTTTATATGCATTTTATTGAAATTATATGCACCTCTTTTACTGTATAGTATGATATTTTAGCATCAACAGTTTTAATAGCCTTCTGCCAGGAAATTGGTAGCAAGAAAAGTTATGCATTTGCCAAACCACAAATGTAATTTACATACACTATTCAACAGCCAAAATCCATGGACAAAGTAATTGTGGTTTGCAGCATGCAGCCTGCTAAAGGTCTTGACCGCGTCTTAGAAAATAAGTATGCATATTTTAATTAATGTATTGCACATTATTATAGTACTAAATGGTAAATAGTGTAACTGATAATTGATTGAATAATGATTTATTCACAAAAGTATTTGCACTTCGGAAAGGATAGTAAAAAATAAATATATAATTGTACTGCAAATTAATTTGAGGGATAGAAAGATATTCAAGTCTCCTTCCCAGTATAAGCTGACAACAGTGCATGGAGCACAAGTTATTTACTGTGGCACAAGTGTAGAAGCCTTTTGGTCAAATATCAATTGCATTAAACCAAGAAATATACAAGATACCCCTATAGTGAAGAAAATTGGGCAAGTGTCTCAGGCAGGATGTTCTGGAAATTATATGGTGTGGAAAAGTATATGGAATTAAATTAAAATTTCTACAATTAAAATTTTCTACAAAAGCTGAAGTAGTGTTTTTTTTTAACTTGCTGGTAGATCTATTTGTTATACTGACTATTTTTGACTTTTATAGTGTGCACTGCTTGTTTTCAGACAATTATAGTATAAAGTATGAGATAGAAGTCATATCAGATGCCACCTAATGCAGCAGAAAGACTAGGCACATTCCTGGAAATATCTACAAATAGTTATATGATGTGGTTTCAGGGGTGCAGTTAGGGGGGTTTCCCATTACAAAGAACCCCCCCACACACATCCACATACACACTTATACTCCAAGAACCTGCAATCTGTTTCACTCATTTCTAGTTTCTGCACCCACCTTTTGGATTTCCCTCTATCGTACCAAAAGACTTTCCATTAGCCTCCAAACCTTTAAGCTTTCCCTGAAAGCACACAGGGAAAGCTTCAGACAAGCTTATCTTTTTCCTGAACCACCATCTCAACCTCCCTAAGCTAATCTACGCAATTACCACCTCCCTACACAGTTCATGCAAAGCTTACATTTATTTCCTCTTTATTCTCAAACAACCTACTGATATCCACCCCACATTGCTGTGTAACATTAAGTATTTTTTGCCCTTGCAATCTGGTTGGACCAATATTGGCTATTTGAGACTTAAAACAGCAATCCAACATAGCCTTTGCTCTTTAAATAGCAACATTAGTATTTTTTAAACATCTGATTAATTTTCTCATTTTTCTAAGTTGCCGCCTTATGAATCATTATTTCCTTTTCAAAATCTCTGTGGAATGCAGACACGGGTGGCTGCCTATCACACTCTCAGACTCAAATGGGACGCATTTGTGTGTCAGTGCATTAATTTCAATCAGTAGCACCTTATAAATAAATAAATACATAATAATAACAAGAATAATTCATGTGGACAAGGTCACATTACCTCTGAGTCAGTCTCTAACTTTCTCTCAATACTGACAGTTCCTGCTTCCAAGACAGCAATATTTATAGCTCATGCAGATATTTTAGATCTTGTCTCTGGTAATTACTATTCATATAATAAATTGCAGATTGTGTAAAATTATGTCTTAACTTGGTTATATAGGACAAGCTTGAAAAAATATGTATGCTCTTAGCACAGGGTTTGAAGGAAACTGAAGGAGGGAATGAAAGATTAGTGTGTTTCACAGTGCAAAACCAAACTCTGCTTAGGTGGGAATTCTAAAGTCTCTCTGCTCACTACAGCATGTGCCATGTGACTGTGGTTGCCATTGTAGTCACATGATATTGTGGAAACTGTGCAGAATTATAAATTAGTAATAGCAGCCTAAAGAAACAAACCAAGGAAAATGTTTATAATCAAATATTCGTCTTATAGCCACACCTCAATTTTTCATGGTATTGCTGCTTTAGCCTCTTATCCATTTCTTATTTCCCTATAGATTTTAAGCATGTGAGTAGGTCCTTCTTACCTCTTTGCCTGTTTGTTAATGCTCAGTCTTCTTAAAATAAATTATTTATTCCTATTTTTAAACAATGGCAACATATGTTGGTCTTAAACAAATGTAAACCTCGCACCCAGCACTTGCCTGAGGGAGATGAGCTGGTCCTAGGAGTTGACTTACATAGGAGGGGTTACCAGCATTAGGGGCAGTAGAATATTGCCTCAGCTGCTAGAAATTACAATTCCCAGCATGCCTGAGTTGTAAGGAGGAAGGATACAAAATCAGAGCTTTTGGCTCCTTGATACTGGGAATAGAAGAAGAAATGTGGGAGAAATGCAGAAGAAAGAGCAGAGGAGGAGATAGGTGCAACCATAGTCAGGTTGACAGCCAAACCCTAGGGAGCCATATTGTCACAGGAGCAAGTGCTGCTCAGCTGGTACAGCTGTCAGGGTTTGTGGTATATGGTCATAGTTAATTTTTTACCTTGTTATTTTTATTACTATAAAGCAATACTAGCAATTTAAAAAAAGGATTTTCCTTCATTGGTCTGCATTCAGGGTGGCCTTAGAGAAACATAACAGTAAACAACTAGTAGCCAGACATTTAAATGCAAGACATAGCATGGCCATGCTTCATTATAAAATAATTAATTATATCTCAGCTTTCCATAGAGGAGGTGATTTCTTTTCTTCAGATATCACCGTTTCCAACATAATATATCGCCACCACATTGGCTATTGATAGCTTATCTTCCACATGCTCCTCTCCTTTGTTTTAATGTAGATTAAAATATCATAGATAAAAATACTTGAATTAGTTAGCTGTTTGTATGCAATTTATTTAGTTGTTTTTGCATATTACATGATTTCCATGGTTTTCCTGGTCTGATAAAAAAAATTATACTTGTATTTTACACATAAAACTTTCCAAATTACTTTTTATTCATCATTATTTTTTCAGTACTATGCTACATTACAAGCTGCATGGAGGTGCCGCGTTTGCTCTCCACCAGGATCCAAGTCTTGGGCTCCAAATTCATGGGGAATAGCCCCGTTTCTTAACGTTGGGCCCTTCCACTGGGGTCTGCAGATACGACCTATTCACATGCTGGGCCTAGCCTCATCTTCTGAATCCATCTACTCATGGTGGGCATTGAATCCAGCAATTCCAGCCTTCAGTTTTCCAGACTTCAGTCTGCTCAATTACCTGCCTGCAACTTCCTATCATGGTGTCCGGATACATACAGTGTTCTCTGCTGTCTCTGGACTCTTCTTTATCAATCTGTGCCGCCTCTGGCATCCTGGCCTTTGGCATTCCACTGGTGCATTCCTCCTGCTCCATCCATTCTCTGTCTTCCTCACAATATCCATCTCCTGGTCTGCATTTCAGCTTCCACTCCAGCTTCTTCCAGCCAAATACTGATACCAGCATTCTATGATACTTCCTCTTCTGGCCTTCATCTGTTGCCAACCCTCCACAGTATTCCTCTTCTGGTCATATGCTGACACTAAATTCTGCATGTCCATCCTTCGTTCCTCTCCTGATGTCCTCATTCTGAGTCTATCCCTGATGCCATCCACCCTTTTAAGACTTTGTTTTCTCCAGATGTCCCCGAAACACCTTCGCCCGTGCCACCCTGAGACTCAGTCTCTTCCATCACTCCTCTCTCCTGGACCTCCAGAACTCACCCATGGACTGTATCTAGACCCAGCACACTCTTGCACTCCTATAACTCTGCTAATCTCATCCACATTTCACTATTCACAACTCTCTCTTTCTCCTCTGCCATCTGAAACGCCAGTTCCATCTGCCCTCTGTCGACGATCTCTTCATACCAAACTCTCTTAACCTCCTTGCCATCACCGAAACATGGCTTTTCACCTCTAACACCACTTCCCCTGCTGCTCTTTCCTATAGGAACCTTTCCTTCACCCATACTGCCATGCTGGTGACCATCTTGGTATCTTGGTGATAGCGTGGGAATCCTCCTTTCCACCATTTGCTCAATGTCACCCTTCCTGAACCTTCCCTTACATTCTTACATCCATCTCATCTATCCTTTTCATCTATGTATCGCTGTCATTTACTGACCCCCCTGGCCCCAGCTCCAAACTTCTTGATAACTCCATCCTCCGGGGTGACTTTAGCATCCCCATCAGTAACCTCTTTGACCCAGGTTCCATCAATCTTTGTCACAGTCAAAGGGTATCTGTGGGACCCTAGAGCCTGCTAGGTTCAGTGCCATCTACAGGGAGGTGCGGAGGTTTTCATCAGTGACCACCGCAGGGGAGTTTGGCCTTAGCGGCTTCTGCTCCACAGGTTGCGGCCCTCCAGGTAGGTACATAGTGAGGCCCAGTGGAGAGTGCAGAGAAGAAGATCTGCAGGAGGTGTATACGGGGTAGCAGCAAGTTGGAGACTGGATCAGACGGGTACATAATCTGCAACAGGTATATAGCAGTGTCCAGTTATCGACAGTAGGAAACTGAATCAGAGGGTGCGATGTACTGCGGCAGATAAACACCAGGGTTCAGTTAACTACAGAAGCAGACTGAATCAGAAGATATGATGAACTGCAGCTGGAAAACACCAGGGACCCAGAAGCTGCAGCCGGAAACTGGAACAGAAGGTGCAATATTCTGTGGCAGGTATACACCAGGATCCAGGTAGCTGCAGCAGTAGACTGGATCAGAAGATGGGATGTACTGCGAACAGCTAGCCACTGGGATAGCAGAGCAGGACGCACCAGTAACATGGCTGAAAATGTCAGAGTCACAAGTCACAAATGGGAACACAGCTTATGGCCTCATTTGTCATTCTCAGGCCTTAAAATGAACTGGGACAAATCCAATATTCTTACCTTGAACAATTCTAGAACACAACTTTAGACAGCTATACCTTCAAATGACATACATGTTCAGATATCTAGGTAAATTATATGTAGCAGTATATACAACTTAATGTTCAATCACAAATTGAATACATCAAAGCTAAGTCTCATGTTTGGAAAATATTGCCCTCGTCTAGGTCAGGTAAAATTATTCTAACTAAAATGATAGTCCAACTTATAATTATCGTTGTATTGCAACAGTCTCCTTAAAATTGATCACTATATTTCTGATTTGGGTTAGGATGGATAAAATACCTAGGATTAAATTAACCATACTTTCTAGAATTATACATTAAGGGTGGGTTAGCACTACCTAACTTTAAGATCCACTCCATTCTGGTTAAACAGGAGGGGTTTGGCCTCTCTCCAGCACAGGCATTGCTCGGAGTCATAAGACACCGTTAGTTGAGTAAGCCATAAAAATCTGGGATTTAGTGCATAAGCATCTTTTAAGTGTTGGTTCGATCCAGATACCCCTATATGTCATTCTTATACACTGCCAGAATTGGCCTCACTGGGAGGTAGGCCTGATTGGATGCATCATGGTGTGATGTTGTTAGGTTAATTATACTCTGCTAATACTTTTAAATAATTTAATTAACTCAGTGGAGTTTTATGTCCCTAATGCAATGTTCTTTAAATATTTACAGCTTCAACATGTCTTGTTCAAATCTGAACCACTGGCCATAGACAAAGTCCCCAGTTAGAAACCTAGGGTACAAAAATTCTGGAAATAGGTCATAAGGTATATTGTTGGTATTTCTATCTCACTTGTAGGTCCAAGACTTCATTTTGTTGGTCTGTATTTGAAGGTTGAGATAAACAAAACAACCAATCAATATTTATTAAATATATTAACACTGACAGAAGTGTGTATGGATGGCCAATAGCTCCTCTAAAGTAAAAGACTGGATAAGTGAGATGGTAGGACATGAGAAGTTTATGTATGCTAGTAGAAACTGTGCTCTAAAGTTTGAGCAAATATGGGATTGGTGGACCCATGCTACATATATGATTGGATGATAAATGGTATACTTCGTGATGGAATCCAGGGGCACCCAGCAGCATATATTATTGAATGCAGTTTGTTATTCATATTTATTTATTTAATGATTTCTCTTCTGTAATATTCTTTTAGAAATTGTTGAGTTGGCAATGTGTATTTTCTCTGTGGGTACATACTAACCTATCAGTTGTTGAATGCTCTAGCTGAATATATTATGTGTGCATAGGGTATCACCTCTGTTTGTGCTAATAAATTATTACCATATGAATATTTATGTAGCTGTTTTGTACTTTGGTGGAAAATAATAAAACATACTTAAATAAAAAAAATAAAAAATATGCATTTCCATATTGTGCATGAGCACCACAATTGTATGTGCATAAGTCCGTATAAATTTGGTTGCATCTTAAACCTATGACTTATGCTTGGAGAGGCAGAAAGGGAGGGAAGGAGATGGCAAGTGTAGGCCCAGTACATTAAGGACATGTTCACGTAATTGTGGTAGAGCTGGATGCATATGCATATATGCCTGTCAGGAGGTGTATTTCTTGCAGGTGCTGGAGGGCCGATGCAATCATATGCATTGATCATGATGACAACTGACAGCACCAGATAGCCACTTATCATTGGCTAATTGCATCTTTATAGTGGTGGTGTATATGAAATTACCATCTTTACATGATTCATTGGTATTTTATGTATCTTGTACTTCTATAATGAACTATATTATATTTTCCTCTGCTTACTCCATGTCAGCCCCTACAGTGCATTCATTCTCTAATCAGCTGAATAGAGAGGAAAAATAAACTTACATGGAACGTATGAAAGCAGTCTGCGCACCTAAGAAAGAGGTTTCTTAACCACCTTAACAATTTAAACAGATAGCTTCCTGGGTGACGAGGTTAACATTGATGTAGTTAATATAATCTTTAACCATAATAATAGGTCTATAGGAAAGATCTGTAAGCCAGACCCTGTATCCCTTCAGGATGGTCCTTTTCAACATAAGGATTTTCATGCACACCAAGTTTTTAAAGATCTTGTTTATAAAGAATGGCAATTGTTGGGGTGAGGAAACACACTGGGGCTTTACTAGATTCAACAGCCAGACCAATTTAGTACTACATACAATGGAGGTGTGAAATCTAACGAGGAGTCGGTATTCACCAGGGCCCCCCACAAGAGGTTATGGGCTTAGCTGCTATACCCCGACAGGTCACAGCCCTTCGATTAGGTATAGTTCGCAACTGGTAGGTAGTAGGTATCAGGCAAAAATAAGAAGCAGATATCATAACAGATATCATAACAGATGGTAAGGAATTCATGGCATAAATGGAATAACCAGGACACATAGGCGTGGATGTAATAACCAGGACACACTGGCATGGATGGAATAACCAGGACACAAAAGGAACAGGAAATGAGAGTACAAAGATATATATATATATATATATATATATATATGTACCTAAGTCTGATAGGGGCTGTGGAGGGCAAAGGACAATCAGATCCAGCCCTAATTCATAAAAAGAACAGGCATGTGCGCTACTGCGCATGCCTAGAAAAATCTAAAATAGTACCTACCATCAACAATGCTGGAGGGAATGGATAACTGGACCCTGAAGATCAAGGTAAGGAGTTTGGTGCATGACAGTTAGTAAATAGCCTAATGAGAAGTGGCTTAATTGTATGTATCCATTTCAGGATGCAAATATCTCTAAATGGAGCTTAGTACCTAAAGTTGATTCTGCTATAGCAAGTCTCTTAACAAAAACCACGATTTCATTAGATGACAGAGGTCCTTAAGAGATTCTATGGATAGAAAAAAGAAAAGCTATTTTAGAAAGGTACATGTTTCTTTTGGTATTATATCAAGTTTGAGGTGGCTGTAGTTTCAGTCTCTAGAGCACTCAGATTGCTGAATAATACTCTGCAAACTTCTATTGAAAAGGAAATTATTAGACAATATCTACTAAAGTGTGTTGAAGTTATGCAAAAAAGTATTGATTTCATTTGTCAGGCTTTTCTGGAAGTATAGCTTCTTATACCTAAGTACAGAAACACTCCAACACTTATAGGGAAATGGAGAATATATAGTAAATAAATAAATAAATAAATATAAATGAAAAATATAAACGCAAAGACTAAAACAAAGAATTATCCAGGGTGATTTTAATGGATCATTACTATATACATAAATAAATAATCCCACTGCAGCTAGTTCCTGGGATCTATTGCTTACCCCAAACAAAACCTGAACACAGAAAGAGAAATACAAAAGAACTGCGTGTGTAGATTGTTCAGTAGTTCAAATTTAAATAGTATTAATTTATCCTATAAACATATACAGTACAAAAGAGGGTCTCTGGATTAAAAATAATGATTTAATTAATATAAAACATATAAAAAATATAAACTGAGACACATGAAACAGTGTGCAAACATACAAAAAAAGGGAAAATAGGCTCCAGGCAAAGTTCCACCAATATAATTCAATTAAGTCCAATACAGTCCTTACAGAACCTCATATAAATACAATCTCCTAAGGAATCCCAGTAGCACTAATCTTAGGGAAAAAATATATCCCCATTAGATGTTGTCATGTGCTTCAACATGGATCCCACTAATCAATATAGGTCCTCAATATAAAAACAATCCAGATCAAATATTGCTAACCAGATCCTTCTGTTCCATTATTGAGTATAATAGTAGTCCCGATTTAAGACAAAGATCCGTCTTACCAGTGCCTTTATGTATGTCAACCCTCGGATATCAGGCTCAGCATGCATGAGAAGCGCAGGCAGCTCGTTTGTAGCGTCTCTGTTGGTTATGAGGTCTAATGAGGACGTGGGTCAGTACTCGTTCCAGCCCTTAAATACAGGCTCTGGACTGATTAGGGATCAGCTTTGAAAAGTCTTGTTGCCTCAAGACAAAAACCTGTAGGCTACAGGTTGTCAGAAACCCAGCTTTTCATATCAGTAATAATATTCAGGCAGAACCAACACTTCTATCTACATTCAATGACCGAACGAAATAGCAGGCTGCACCCACCAGTGATTACAGTGGAGATGCTAAATTGGGCCTGCTATTATACTCAATAACGGAACAGAAGGATCTGGTGAGCAAAATTTTATCTGGTGCGAACGCTACACAAGTAACACCGTATTTCTGCTGGGAAAATATGGATTGATATGAGACCAAACTCTACACATTTCTGAGGACTTGAACCATAATTACCTTTATTGTAGTAGTATCTATGTACAATAATCTTTAATACATTTATTGATAAATGAATGTGGATTGAAACTTTAATAAATGTGTACTATTTACAAAATGTAAGTGTGAATGTAAATGTGTGTTGTTTACCTGTACGAAAAACTATTACTATTACAATTGATATTTGTTAATTTAGAACGACTTCATCCAATTATTCAACTTCCACAGGCCACCCTTTGAGAGTATACCTAACACTCTCACCCTATGAAGATATTTTTGTTGCAGGATCTCAGTAGTACACATCATTATGTGTAATGTATGTCCCGCTTAGTACCATCACACTGTCTGTGGTTATCAGTCAGGTTACCATAAAAGAGAGTCACAATTCTAGAAACCATTTTTTTCTATATGGAACATATACCTTTGGAGCTCGGAGTTAACCTTTTGTATGCCCTTCACCCACATATGTAATACATTATCTGGAAGGATATAAGGTACATTAAAATATGTTCCTCTTGCCTAGCATTTCTTTCTGTCCAAGGCATGTCTTAGCTTGTATGACATTTAAACAATAACGTTTCACAAATAACACCATCTTATGTTTGTTAACATAATCTCATTTATGATATCCTTTAGTCTTTAAAGTTAAATGCACTCTAATAATATTGATGGATTTTTCATCAACATTTGTGGGATGGGCTATTGTCTGTTCATTCTATTCAGCCTCCCAATACTCAAGTTTCTTTGAATGTGAAAAAGTGATTAGTAGGCCGAGTATTGGTAACCTTCAAACTAAGGGACCTAGTTGTATTATACCTTTCCTTTATTGGTTTCCCACCCTATAGTTTGAGTACCTCAGAAATATTTAGTGGAAAGAGAACTAGTCCTACATAATTTGGTCTCTGAGGCATGTGAGAGCATACCCAGCATTCAGTTTGGTCTAAAACCTTACCCAATAAAGAATGATGATCCTTCTCATGGATGTCTGCCCAAATTCAAATTATTACTGGACTGGCATCTCTTCAACTATGGGGTCACAGTACTTACAGACACAATATTCTTCAGACAATAGCCCATCACACTGTCTCCAAGCTTAAAGGTTAGCAGACTTTTACTTTATCCCTGAATTGAATAGTGTAATTGACTGGACCGATTGTGTTAACAATCTCTCCTTCATCCCTACATCCTCAGTATCACTATCTGAACCAGTCACCATCACCTGATCACAACTGAAAGAATTGAATGTCCTGGAAAAAGAATAAGGATGAGAGAAACACTGAAAAGGGATAAACAAAATAAACACTGCTCTATGATGGGATAACAGTCTTTGCAAAATCCTTGGCTCAGGTGTTATTAACTGCGATCTTAGGTCTCTCGGCACAGATTCATGAGTGTCATCCTCGGCTATATTTTGAACCTTTTCCGGGTTGTTGACTTTTCTGCTGTGGGTTAAATGGGTCCAAGTGTCTCTTTCTGCTACTTCCAGAGATGTGGTGCTGGATGTCAATGCTTGGTACGGGTCTTCTCACCTGTCTGTCGAACAACTTGAGTGTTGGAAATTACAGTCCATAACATACTCTCCCAGTCCAACATCATGACAGTTAGTTTATATCATATCAGGAGACAATGTTTCAAACGCCTTTTGTTGCTATCTCGCTATTTGCTTCACTTTATAATATTTTCAACTGTCTCATCATTACATTTTAACTCATCTCGGGAATCTACCATCAAGTGAGGTTGCTTGTCAAAAGTATTTCAAAGGGTGACAGATTAAGATGTGGTTTAGGAGTGGTTCTGATGCTATGGAGGACTAGTGCCAAAAGCTTCCGGCCACTGCAATCTAGTTTCAACTATCACTCTATTCAATTTGTTCTAGATAGTACTATTTACCCTCTCTAATTTACCACTGGCTTGTGTCCTATAGAGAGTATGTAAATTACTATCAAATGCCCATAAGTTTTACACATGATCTGAAAGATATTACCAGTAAAATGAGTACACCTATCACTTTTTATAACTCTAGATATACAATATCTGCATACAAGTTCCTGGGTTTGAAACAAAATTTGCAGCTGCAAATGTCTTTACCCAGTTACAAAATACATAAGTACACACCAATACATACTTGGGGTTCCTGCAAGGTGGCAATTGGATGAAGTTGATTTGTTTTACCTGGAAAAAGTCCATCTGTAGTAGAAGTATGGGATGGCTCTATTGGTATTGTCTTTCCAACATTTTTCCTCAGTCAAGTAAGAGAGGGCATTGCCTTCCTACTAGCTTGAGAAGAAAATTCTGGTACACACCAGTATGCTCTTACCAGCTTGCATAAACCTTCTTTACCCAGATGAGTCAGACCATGTGCTGCCTCAGCTAGGCCTGGAAGATATGCTCTGGGAGCCAATGGCCTTCCTCGTCCATCTCTCCAGAGTCCAGAGGACTCCTGACCACATTCCTCACCTTTCAGACTGCCTTTTCCTGTAGGGAACAGAAATCTTGCATTTTAATTAATTCTTGTGTGTTTATCGTTTCAAGAACCATTATTTTGTCAGTTGTCATAGATAAATCTGCTTGGCAGCTTCATCCGTCCTGCTATTGTCAAGTGATATTGGATCCTAGTCATGTGTGTAGACTTTACATTAAATAACAGCTAATTCATTTGGTAACTGTGTTGCTGTCACAAGTCCTTTATGTAATGTGAGTGCACTACTCGTGTCCTGCTATTGTCAAAAAAGTTCTCTGTCACCTCACTGTCACCCACTCTCCTAGAAACGTACCTAAAATCAGTGTCTATTAACTGATTCACCCTCCCTGCTGGCATTCACCACATGCTGTCACTAGCCCCAAAAACACATTGCTCCTTCCTTCTGCCTGATGGCACACACACAATGTTTCCAATATATTATCTATACAAACCTTAAGACCTTGATTTTAGTAAATGACAAATACAGCTGAGGGCTATGAAACTAAACTGCTTGTAGTTTCATTTCATACTTTTTTAAACAAGAAAAATGTTAACTCTTTCAGTAGCAAACTGTCCTGGTTCCAGTGGAGCAGTCCCAATTTTGTGCAACTGTCCCGCTCACACTGGACATTGTCCTAATTAACAGTGGTGCCTGCAGTTTGCCCTTAAGACAAGTACATTGTAAAGAAGGACATACCTCCAAGAAGTCCTGACTGAGCAGGACATTCAAACATAATTCGCCTCTCTCCCTGCAACCAACCCAGACGTTAAATCAATAGAAATCAATAGCACTCATGTTTAATAATTAGGCCTTCCTATCTGAAAAGAGCACAACCCTAAATAATTAGTATTCACATTTAATAAATAGCCCACCTACTTCCCAAACTCAGCCCCATGTTCAGTTATAATCCATCAAACCACCCCAGAATTAATTAAATAATGCCATCACCCCACCTTAAAAATCACTACCATGATCCCATTATTTAATTAAACAGTTCCCACCTTCAAATAAATTGTCCTCACCAATGGATTAATATGTCCCACCCTATATTAAATTATTACCACCCACCTTTACAATTAAATTGATAAACAGCATCAACCCCATTAAAATAAGAGCACCTCCCCACACTTACCTACTTTCCACTGCTGTTTAGATTTCTGATGCAGACTTTTCTATTTGCCTCTCATTTTTTGCACACATAGGACTGTGCTAACGCATGTGTTTCGTGCCCCACATGTGTTAGTTAGGTTGTCAGGAACTGATCTGTAAGCCCCCCCTTCATTTAAAAAATAAATAAAATGCATTTGCACCCCTTGCATTTCTATTAAGATCATTTTAACCAAGTGAACTAATATGAAAAAAAAACTTCAGGGTATAAGAGGAGTTATTCAGTTCAAATCAATATTGATGAATACATTTGTCATAGACAGCTTTGTTTTTAACTTAATTTCAAGAATACATGGACGGACAGAACAGTGATATTGATTACCTTATAAGTAATGAATTAATGCAATACCCTTGCCTGGGCTGGGCTTTAGTAGTCCTATAAGGGAAATTTTATATTTCTAGCATTCTTTATAGTGGACAATTATCACAGCAATAAGAAGCAAGCTTATATAAGATAAAATATATGATAAACATTCTACATAAGATATTTAACATAGACACTATGCATGTGAGCTGCACATTATTTAGCTGACTTGTCTAGACTTTTTTAAATATTTAAGTTATTCTTTTATGTTGCAATTAAAATCAAATCAGTGTGTACATGTCATCTGCAGTTTTGTGTGAGGTCCAATTATATCTGACCTCTTTCATGATATTTGATGTGAGGAAAGTGTGCAGAATGAATTATTTTTTGTTGCTGAGTGATCAGAAAATAATCAGATTGACAAATTGGGAATAGACAGTCTATTCTAGATAATGGCAGTCTATGATACTGCAACACAATTTTAAACATAGTATTGATTTGATAATTAGACATAACATTGGAGATACGTGTTAAAATAGTTATCAGTTTTTTGAGAAGTTATTATTATTATTAATTTTTATTTATAAGGCGCCACAAGGCGTCCGCAGCGCCGTACAGAGACAAACAAATTACAATACAATGGGAGACAGCACAGTACAGTAAACAGTAAGCATAGCAACTCAGTAAGCTAAATGCACATCTAGAGAGGGCGGGGAAGGGGGAGGAAGGATCCGCAAACGACGGGGCCCAAGAAGGAGGGCGCGGAAGACAGGGAGACCCCCAGGGGGGAGGAGGGAGCGAGAGTGGACATGGGGTGGAGGACCCTCGAGGAGGAGGGCTAAGTAGCTGGAGAGCAGAGTTAGAAGTGGTGGAAACAGGAGGAGAGATGGCCCTGCTCAGAGGAGCGTACAAACTAAGGGGAGGGGTGGACAGACAGAGAGACGCAGGGGAGAGAGGGAGTGTAGGGGGACGGAGGCAGAAGATAAGGTAGGAAGTTAAGTGGGAGACAGAAAGGCTTTAAGAAAAAGGTGGGTTTTTAGGGCCCGTTTGAAACTGGACAGATTAGGGGAAGTTCTGATGGAGGGAGGGAGCTTGTTCCAGTGGAGGGGGGCAGCGCGGGTGAAGTCTTGGATATGCGCGTGGGAGGAGGTTATAAAGGGGGAAGAGAGGTGACGGTCAGAGGCAGAACGGAGAGGGCGGGATGGAGCATGAATAGAGAGGAGGGTGAAGATGTAGGGCGCAGTGGAGTTGGCGAGGGCCTTGTAGGTGAGTGTGAGGAGTTTAAAGAGGATTCTGAAGGGGAATGGGAGTCAGTGAAGGGCTAGGTAGAGGGGGAAGACAGAAGAGGAGCGTCGAGAAGGGAAAATAAGCCTAGCGGCAGCGTAAAGAACAGATCGAAGGGGATCGAGATGAGAGTGGGGGAGGCCAGTGAGGAGGAGGTTGCAGTAGTCCAGGCGGGAGATGATCAGAGAGTGGATAAGGCATTTGGTGGCATCTTGGGAAAGGAAGGGCCGGATGCGAGCGATGTTACGCAGCTGGAAGCGGCAGGATTTAGCAAGAGAGAGGATGTGGGGCCAGGAGAGTGCTGAAGGTGGCGAAGAGGCGGTGGGGGTTAGAGGACTGGGAAGAGATGAGGGATTTAAAGAAAGATTGTTTAGCTAATGAGAGGGCAGAGCTGTAGGATGAAAGGATGAATTTAAAGTGGAGGGAGTCTGCCAGGGAGCGGGATTTTCTCCAGTGATGTTCGGCGGTACGGGAGCATTTTTGGAGGAAGCGGGTAAATTTGGAGTGCCAGGGTTGGGGTTTGGAGCAGCGGGGGTGGCAACCGCGTCCAGAGCGGAGGTGAGGGTGTGATTGTAGAGGGAGACAGCCTGGTTGGGGCAGGCCTGGGAGGAAAGGGGAGAATGGAGGACAGAGAGGCAGGGTCAAGAGCGTCGAGGTTGCGTATGGACAGAGTAGGTTTGGGCAGGGGGAGGGGAGCAGGAGAAGAGGAGAGAGAGAAGGAGAGGAGATGGTGGTCGGATAGAGGAAAGGGAGAGATGGAGAAGTCGGAGAGACTACATAGGTAGGAGAAGACAAGATCAAGGGAGTGACCAAGGCAGTGGGTAGAGGAGGAGGTCCATTGGGTGAGACCAAGGGAGGAAGAGAGGGTGTGCAGTTTGCTGGAAGCAGGGTAGGTGGGGTTGTCGATGGGGATGTTAAAGTCACCGAGAATGATCGAGGGGAGATCGGAGGAGAGGTGGTGAGGAAGCCAGCTAGCAAAGTTGTCAAGGAAGAGGGAGGTGGGGCCAGGGGGGGGGGGTAGATGACAGTGACACGAAGGTGGATGGGGTAGAAGAGGCGGATGGAGTGAGCTTCAAAGGAGGAGAAGGAGAGGGAGGATTCAGGGGGAATGATACGAAAAGTACAGGTGGAGGAGAGGAGGAGGCCAACTCCACCGCCTGGGCGGGCACCAGGCCTGGCGGAGTGGGTGAAGGAGAGGCCACCATAGGAGAGGGCAGCGGGGGAAGTAGTATCAGAATCGGAGAGCCAGGTTTCAGTAACGGCAAGAAGGTTAAAGGAGTTGGATAGAAAGAGGTTGTGGATAGCAGTCAGCTTGTTGCGGACGGATCTGGCATTCCAGAGGGCACAGAAGAAAGGGGGGGGGAGAGGAGAGGGAGGAAATGGGGATGAGGTTAGCAAGATGAGCAGCACGCGGGGGAGGGCGGGAAGGAACGGGAGAGGTAGGGTAGGGGGAGAGTATGGGTATGGAGTGAGAGCGGGGAGGCATAGTAGGGAGAGAGAGTAACAGAACAGTGAGATAGTGGGGCCAGTGAAAAACAGGTAAGAACAATGGCAGGAAGACAATGAAAAGGTGGAAGATAATAACAAATTAGGGCGTGGATGGCATGGAACAACAGTACAGTGAGATAATAAGGACAATGAAAACAGGTAAGAATGATAGCAGAACAGTAAGATAATAAGGACAGCGGATAACAGGTAAGAATAAGCGGGGAGACAATAGCAAGATGGAGGACAATAACCAATTAGGGAGTGGAAGGGAAGGAATAACAGAAGGAGAGGTAATAAGGACAATGGAAATAGGCAAGAATAATAACAGGTAAAAGTATAGTTGCTGGTAAATATAAAATCAGAAAAAACAAGATAAAGGCATATAAATAGTAGAATAATAACAGGTAAAAAGTAGTTACTTGTAAATGTACAATCAGGAAAAACAAAATAATGGCATATAAAATAATGTTTTTTATGCAGTTGATGCATAAGCCAGGGATTCAGCAGGAGAAGGGTTAACTGACAAGCCGGGTCGGTACACAGTAGATCAGTTGATGCAGATAAGCCAGGGATTCAGCAGGAGAAGGGTTAATTGACAAGCCGGGTCGGTACACAGTAGATCAGTTGGTGCAGATAAGCCAGGGATTCAGCAGGAGAAGGGTTAACTGACAAGCCAGGTCGGAACACAGTGGATCAGCCGGTTTGGATGAGCCAGGTAATAAGCAGGAGAAGGGTTAACTGACAAGCTGGGTCGGTACACAGTAGATCAGTTGATGCAGATAAGCCAGGGATTCAGCAGGAGAAGGGTTAATTGACATGCCGGGTCGGTACACAGTAGATCAGTTGGTGCAGATAAGCCAGGGATTCAGCAGGAGAAGGGTTAACTGACAAGCCGGGTCGGTACACAGTAGATCAGTTGATGCAGATAAGCCAGGGATTCAGCAGGAGAAGGGTTAATTGACAAGCCTGGTCGGTACACAGTAGATCAGTTGATACAGATAAGCCAGGGATTCAGCAGGAGAAGGGTTAACTGACAAGCCGGGTCGGTACACAGTAGATCAGTTGGTGCAGATAAGCCAGGGATTCAGCAGGAGAAGGGTTAACTGACAAGCCGGGTCGGTACACAGTAGTTCACTTGATGCAGATGAGCCAGGGATTCAGCAGGAGAAGGGTTAACTGACAAGCCGGGTCGGTACACAGTAGTTCACTTGATGCAGATAAGCCAGGGATTCAGCAGGAGAGGGGTTAACTGACAAGTCGGGTCGGTACACAGTAGATCAGTTAATGCAGATAAGCCAGGGATTCAGCAGGAGAAGGGTTAATTGACAAGCTGGGTCGGTACACAGTAGATCAGATGGTGCAGATAAGCCAGGGATTCAGCAGGAGAAGGATTAACTGACAAGCCGAGTCGGTACACAGTAGGTCAGTTGATGCAGATAAGCCAGGGATTCAGCAGGAGAAGGGTTAATTGACAAGCCGGGTCGCTACACAGTAGATCAGTTGATGCAGATAAGCCAGGGATTCAGCAGGAGAAGGGTTAACTGACAAGCCGGGTCGGTACACAGTAGATCAGTTGGTGCAGATAAGCCAGGGATTCAGCAGGAGAAGGGTTAACTGACAAGCCGGGTCGGTACACAGTAGTTCACTTGATGCAGATAAGCCAGGGATTCAGCAGGAGAGGGGTTAACTGACAAGTCAGGTCGGTACACAGTAGATCAGTTAATGCAGATAAGCCAGGGATTCAGCAGGAGAAGGGTTAATTGACAAGCTGGGTCGGTACACAGTAGATCAGATGGTGCATATAAGCCAGGGATTCAGCAGGAGAGGGGTTAATTGACAAGTCGGGTCGGTACACAGTAGGTCAGTTGATGCAGATAAGCCAGGGATAGATGGTATGGCCTTGTCCTTGGAGTGATGATGACACTCCTTTGTACCCCCACAATAATTTCCCACTGTCTTCACAAGTTTTTAGATGTTTTATAATTGTGGACAGATGATTGTGTGGGAGGAAAGACACAGAGCTGATCTAACGTGCAGCCTTCTCCAACGTTCAGAAGATAAGTTTGTTTTAAGCAACTGCACTATAAAACACAATTTTGCAATATCTCTATTTTTTATTATAAACAATGCATTCATTAGTTAAGTGCTCTAAAAATCTTAAATTAAAAACATTTCATTTAGAAAAAACACATTTACTAGCACGGCAAACATTTATCCTTCCCATGTTAATGCTGTCTTTTTGTATAATTTTGCTGACTTGCTGTGTCGTTTAAGATTTTCTATTGAACTTTTTTATTATTCCTTTTTCTTAAACAGGTTTTTCTAATCTTGATATACAAAATAGTTACTGGAAGTTTCTGACCCATGCAGAGATTGAACTGCAAGTAAACCTATGAAAATGTCAGGTAATTGCTTCCAAATTCACTGAGCTGTTTTAAATAAAGATTGTGATGTAAAGGAGAAGGGGAGATTTATAGTGCTAGAACCCAATTACCCTATTTTTCACGGAATCATGTAAATTTGCATGCTAACTTAGCACAGAGTAGCGTATTTCTAATATATTTTTAAAGAGGAAAAAAAAGTTATTTTATGTAAACGATTTAGAGGAAATATAGACTTCTGATTTGTAAGACATTTTTCTTTTAATACAGTTCTATTAACTTATTGCCTTTGCAGATTCTTCCAGTAATGTACCCTCTGGAAGTATCAGTGCTCTCTAATCTGCCCTCTTACAATATACCCTTCGTTAACTGACAGACTGCCGGATATTTACAGTCAGTTGAGGTAAACTCAACAAAAAATGTTGTTTGTACACTTTATTAGCCTTTGAAAATAAAATGTTCATGTTTCAAATTGGTACCAGCATTTTTGGATGTGCAGAATGACCGTTATTTTGGGCAAAACTGCTTTTCCTGTACATAATGTTTTCTCAATATATGAGGATATCCATCTGTAGTGGTCTGGTTTAATGCAGGTCTAAAGGCATCAGAAACAGATGCACATAAATGTTATAATTGCTGAGAACAGAAACTGCTTAAAAGGTGTTTTTGTACTGTGCTTAAACTACTTGAGTAATATTAAAGCATTCCACCAAAAAGTGAAAATATAGTTTATCGTGTTTTGCCATTTGCTACGTCTGCCAAGTCATATGTTGAAAACTACCTGTATCAAACAGATATGACCAATTGTTTTTACCCCTTCACTAGTGCATATGTCATGTGTGAGTCTCATGTGAATGACAGCCTCATGAACTGGGCTTCTTTTTATGTGGATAAGAAAGGAAGGATTAGATGCCCAGTGCATGAGACTATTATACAATCTCTACAGCAATACAGCATAGGAACCATGACTCTCCAATTCCCTTACTCCTCTTTGAGATTAGTCAGTAAAAACATATTGTTTATGCTATGTGCAAGCTGGCATACACCTCTTAGTTACCTTAAATACACAATAAACTAGAGATGTGCGCTGACCCTCGTGTTTCTAAACTGGTGTTGGTTCTAAACAAACTTCGTGTTTCAGCTTTGCTACCGGTTTTGTCGAACACATGTGAAAGGTTTTGGGTTTGGAACTGGATTTAATTAAAAATTGTGAAAAAAAAGCAAAATTATGTAATTTTAAGCTGTTTTTGCTCCTATATCACTATGTATAGCTTTAACATTCATTTCCAGTCATTTCAAGGCTATTTTCTAATGATCCCTTCACAGCAGTCTCAATTTTCATAAATTTTGACCAAAGTCTGCAGCAATCTGGCTGGCTAAATTTAGTATATCACACAAATACATGGCAGTTTAATAAAAGACACAAGCGCTAGACTAGGGAATACAATTGATGATCTGGCAGCCTAGCAAAAATGCACTTTAGAGATCACAAGTACCTTCATTAACAAGGGATTACTTTTATGATACGCCTCTACTCTCTGATCTACTTAATAATCTACATAATTAAGAAACAATGTAATAGAGCATCACTCATATACACTTATGCTACTGAAACAGGCAGCAGTCATTGGATGGATAGTGGTAAAATGAATACAGTCAGCACTGCAGCAATACATTGCAGAGGGTCAGCACTGCAGCAAATACACTGGAGAGGATCAGCACTGCAGCAATACATTGGAGAGGGACAGCAGCAATACATTGGAGAGGGTCAGCAGCAATACATTGGCGTGGTAAGCAGCAAATACATCAGAGAGAGGACAGCAGTGGCTGTATCAGAGCTCATTAGATGGGTAGCGTCTGCATCAGTAGACATTAGTTTACAGATCATGAGACAATAAGGACACAATCTTAAATGGTGCAAGATGACATTGTACTTGGGGCCACCCACCCCAATGTGATACATACATCTGTTCGACAGCTAGAGAGTTGACATAACATGATTGGTGGCAGCAGAATAGACAGGGTTATAAAGTCGACAATATAATTGCATTGACAGTATTATTAGGACCACAATTGAAATGTAGACAGTATTTATTAGCTTGACAATTCAAATGTAGACAGTATTATACCTAACTCTAACCCTTTCCCTATCCCTGTCCCCATCCCTAGACCTGTCCCAAACCCTATCCCTAGCCCTACACTTGTCCCTAGCGCTGTCCCTAGCCCAGTTCTTAACAATATCCTTATCCCTATCCCTATAATAATACTGTCAACATTTAAATTAGAGATGTTCACTGACCCCCGTGTTCTGGTTTTGGTTTTGGTTTAGGATCTGGATTAACTTCGTGTTTTGGTTTTGGATTTGGAAAAACCGCCCCTGCATGTTTTGGTTTTGGATCCCTATTTTTTTCTAAAATCCCTATTTTATTTTATTTTTGCTAAAATCACATAATTTTTCTTTTATTTTTTCCTGACATTGTTATTAACCTCAATAACACTAATTTCAAGTCATTTGCAGTCAATTTTGACCACCTCACAGATCACAATATTATTTTCATACACTTTCAAACAAAGACTGCAGCGACCTGGCTGGATGCTAAGCGACAGAGCAATGACACAAACACACGGCAGTACAACCAAAAAGAGAAGGTGCATAAATCTGCGCTTCCTTCCAATTTGTATATGCAGCCACAAATAAGAACCTGGATGTACATAAAGGGGAGTCCCCTACTCTCCCAAAATATGGAAATGGCAGAGAAAAATAGGTTCTGGGCGCCTGAATTAGACAGATAAATGTGCAATATATTCCCAAAAAATTATACTCTAGTTAGGTACCTTAGACGTAAAGTGCAGATTACAAACACTTTGTGCAATACTGATGAAAGAGCAGCAAAGTGTAAGGTAATACATATACACGTCTATTTAGACATCCATGCTACATTACTTCTGCAAGCAATGTTGTTCTTTGTTAATAAGACTGTTGTCTTTATACCATTCAAAAAAAATAAAAATAATCCTCCACCATTCTTTGGATGTTGATAGTTGATAGTAGGATCAAGTGAAGTTACAGCAGAGATGTCACTAATTCTGGTCAATTCTTTTACAGTAGACAAGACCAGATTCATCTGCATCATCAATGGGTGTCTAAGAGTTTTGCAAAGCACACAACAGTATATAGCACATGTAGGTAACAATGGCACACAGCTGTAGCTGAAAGGAAAAGTGTTGCAAGATGGAATTGTACTTGGGCCCTCCCACCCACCTTTATGTTGGATCTTAAAAAGGACATGCACACTTTAACAAACCAAGCACTTCAGCGACAAGGAGTGCCACTTTGGTTTGTTTGGGCCCCCATAAAACAAGCTAACAATGGCCTTAAGGGCCCTAAGGTAACAGTGCTGTTAATGAACTCTACTGTGGAAAGATGTTGTTGTCATCATCCTCAGCCTCATTCTCACCCTCATCAGTTTGTACATCATCCTCCCACATTAATAATTCATCACCGCTGGAATCCACCATTACAGAAGTCTCAGTATTTTGATATAATTGATGTAATTGATGAAAGGCCTTCCTCGTGGAAATTGAAGTTAATTTTTATGAACATCATCTTTTCCACATTTTGAGGAAGTAGCCTCCTACGCCAATCACTGACAAGGTTCCTGGCTGTGTTGAAATCTCTTTCCGAGTACACACTGAAGAGTGGGCAGCTTAGACAGTGCAAAGTGAGTTGGTACATGGGTCTCCAAGCTCCCTTTTTTTCCTCCCAGTATGTAAAGGGACTGTCTGATGTGTCTATTTCTATGCTGTCGTTAAAATAATCCTCCACCATCCTTTAGATGTTGATAGTAGGATCAGGTGGAGTTGCGGCAGAGGGGTCACGTTTTATGGTCAATTCTTTTAGACCAGACCAGATGTCAAAATGTTGTGTTGAGTCACCTGGTTCTCTTGGGAAAGCTAAGTGTTTTCCTAGCAGCAGTTGACTGAGAATCTGAAGGAGGAAACGCCGTCCTGTCACGTACCGCTTAAACTGTCATCTTGCTCACCAGGAGCTCCTTGCATCTCTTCAGATCTGGGTCAATTGGAAAGAAAGAGAAGACATAGCTCTTAAACTTTGGATAAAGCACAGTCGCCAAAATGTAGTGATCCAATTTCAAGATTTTGATAAATCTTGGATCCTGGCGAAGCAAATAAAGTACTTGATCTACAAGTCCGACATACTTAGCATAATTGCTTTGTTTCATCTCCTCCTTCAGTTTCTCAAGCTGCTTTTCCAAAAGTCTAGTTAAGGGAATCACTTGGCTCAAGCTAGCAGTGTCTGAACTCACTTCACAGGTGACTACTTCGAATGGTTTCAGTACCTTGCACAACACGGAAAGTATTCTCCACTGTGCTTGAGAAAATACCCCCTTCTTTCCCAATGTCATGGCTTGTGGAGTAAGCGTGGATGGCTTTTCGGTGTTCCTCCATCCGCAGAAGCATATACATGGTAGAATTCCACCATGTCACCATCTCTTGCTTCAGTTGGTGGCAGGGCAAATTAAATTGCTCTTATAGCTGCTGCAATGTCCTACATGTTGTTGTTGAATGCCAGAAATGTCCAGATATTTTACGGGCCACAGATAGCATCTCCTGCACCTCCTTGTCATTTTTGAAAAAAACTCTGCACCACCAAGTTTATTGTGTAAGCAAAACAGGGAATGTGATGGAATTCACCCAGCTTTAATGCTCTCAATATTGGTGGCATTATCAGAACTGACATATCCTGAGGAGAGTCCAAGCGGGATAAGCCATGTTGCAATGACATCCCTTAGTTTTTGTAACAGATTGTCAGCTGTATGCCTCATAGTGAAGCTGGTGATACACAGAGTAGCTTGCCTCTGAAAAATGTGACGTACATGCTGCTGCTGTTCTTGCTGGTGAAGGCAAACTGTCATAGTCATATAATCTTTAGTTTGCCTAGTTCCGCTTGTCCACAGATCTGTGGTTTAGTGTACAGTGGGTAGAATGGCATTTTGTAGCCGAATAATTACATTTTACAAACCTTCTGGTAGAGGTGAGGAATAGCTTTTGTAGTAAAATGGTGTCGTGATGGAATTTTGTAATGGGGACACAAGACCTCAATCAACTGCATTAATAGTGGATATTGGACGCAGATCTAATACTAGCATAGTCGCCACGACATCTGTCAGCCGCTTCGTGACTGGGTGACAGCTTTCATACTTGCTTCCTCTTGCAAAGGATTGTTTAACAGTCAATTGTTGTAAACTACTAGTAGTCATCTTCTTGGTCTGCTTCTGGGATGAAGATTCACTTCAGCGACAGGGGCTGCCACTTTTGTGGCTTAAGTGCTTGAATTTTTTGGGCTTCCAGAAACATTTAAGCTGTTGGTCGATGAACTGGACAGAATAGATAGCAGTTTAATTTTCTTCTTTTTACAAATTACTAATGGTCTACTATGCAGAAAGGATGAGGAGGATTATGGAGAAGCTAACGGCGCTGTTGCTGCTGCTGATATCGGTACACCTAGTCAGTAGGCTATCACAGTCATATAGTCTTTGTTTTGACCAGGACAACTTGTCCACATATCCGTAGTTAAGTGAACTCTTGATATAATGGCATTTTCTGGGGACTGAATTACTTTTTGCTTAACCTTAGGAAATGATGTTCTGGAGAAATGCAATCGAGATGGAATTTTATAACGTGGACTAATGACCTCAACTAATCTAAAACCTGTTGCATTGATGGCAAAAATTGGGCGCACATCCAATGCTAACATAGCTGTCATGGCTTTAGTGATCTGCTGTACAACAGGAAGCTGACTGTCATGCTTGTTTCCTCTTGCAAATGCTGGCTTCACAGACAATTGTGTAAAATATTTACTCATCTTGCTCCTCTTCTGTATAGATTTCTTCCCCTCAGCAGCAGCAGCTGTAGCGTACAAAGATCTCTGTCACGGTTTGGTACACTGGACTCTTGGACCTGCCCAACTTGGCGCTACTCCCAGCAGGGTGCGGAGTCTAAGGGACAGATGGTATTCACCAGTGATCACCGCAAGGTGATTTGGACTTAGCGGCGTCCATCCACAGGTCGTGGTCCCTACCAGGAGTGTCAGGCGAGATCCCAGGGGAGTAGATGTAAGAGGTGTGCGGACACACTGGAGATAATTGGGATGTAAGCTCTACCACCAAGTAGCAGAGTGAAGACAGATGCAGGATGAACAATTCAAGTAGCGGTTTAATGATGACTAGAGGTTTGAACAGAACAGACTGTGGTATATTGACACAAGGAGAGTAATTGCAGTATGTACAGTTCCACTAGCAGAGTAACAGGAGTAAATACAGCTTAGCAGTATAATTTCATAATAAGTGCAGCAGTGGCATGAACAGTCCAGTAGCAGAATAGTAGCGACAAGTGCAGCTTAGATATTTGGGGCCACAGTATGGCAGCACAAAGAGAGGTGCAGTTAACAGTCCAGCCAGCAGGGTAATAACGATAAGTGCAGCCTGAGTGGAGTAGCCCGTAATACAGCAACACAATAGAGACAAATGCAGTAGGAACAGTCCAGCCAACAGAGGTAGATGAAATCAAGCAGCTTGAGAGATACAACCTGTAGTACAGCCGGACCACAGGGGCGGATGAAGGGTAGATGATCCAGACAGCACAATAATGGAGATTGGTGTGTCTTAATCAGAACAGCCTGTGGAGCAGCGACACAGCGGTGACAGGTGTAGCTTGAGCAATGTAGTCCGTGGAGCAGTAACACAGCAGATTCAGGTGTAGCTTGAGCGGTATAGCCCGTGGAGCAGCAACACAGTGGAGACAGGTGCAGCTTGAGCGATATAGCCCGTTGAACAACAACACAGTGGAGACAGGAGCAGCTTGAGCGGTATAGCCCGTGGAACAGCAACACACAGCTGAGGCACTGACGATCCAAGTCCAAGTAGACACACAGGAAACAGACAAGGTCCTAATCAGGCAGGTAACTTTATTAACAGGCTCAGAGGAAAGGGAGGAAGTGCCTTTTCAAGTTTAGAGCCAGAACTAAGAACCAATAGAAAACTGCAACGGACAGACAGGTACTAGGTCTGCGTATGTGCAGAACCAACGCCAGGAGCTGAGGTATGCTTAATGAGGGACAGGTGAGTGTCTTAGTCTTCGGTTGTGGAAGCCGAATGAGCACCGTGTGACAGTACTACCTTTAAAGGTGGGCACTGCACACTTTGGATTTGGTTTTAATGGAAATCTCTTGTGAAAGTTCTTAACAAAAATTGGAGCATGGACATCTGCCACGCGGATCCAGGAGTGCTCCTCAGGTCCGAAACCCTTCATGTCTACCAAGTACTTCAATCCTCCTTTACAGGATCTTGAATCCAGAATCTGCTTAACCTCGAATTCTTGATCCAGATGAACCTTGGGTACTGTAGAGGAAGTATGGGTAGACGAAAAGCGGTTGATGACCAGCGGTTTCAACAAAGAGACATGAAAAGAATTAGAAATCCGAAGAGCTTTCACAGATGCTGGATTGATGACTTTGGAAATGGTATAAGGACCAAAAAAGCGAGGAGCAAACTTAATACAAGGAGTTTTGAGACGGATATTTTTTGTAGAAAGCCATACTTTGTCACCTATCTTGAAAGCAGGTGCAGCCCGACGTTTCCTATACGCCGCAAACTTGTAGGGTTTAGAAGATTTCTTGAGTCAGCTAATCGCTTGGTTCCAGATTGACACAAATCTATGTTGAATGAGATCAACAGCAGGAACCTGGGTGGGCAGGAAGGAAGTAAGCCTAGGAAAGGATGGATGGGTCCCATACACAATTGAGAAGGGTGATGCAGAAGTTGATTTGTGTAGTGCGTTGTTATGTACGAACTCAGCCCACGGTAGAAGATCTACCCAATCATCTTGATTAGCAGCAGAAAACATTCTGAGAAAGGTCTCTAAATCTTGATTTACACGCTCAGTATGCCCGTTAGACTGAGGGTGATAGGACGATGAAAAATTTAACTGGATGCCAAGAACTTTACATAATGCTTGCCAAAATTTAAAAACAAACTGGACTCCACGATCAGAAACAATTTCAGCGGGGCAACCATGCAACCGGAATATTTCTTTAATGAACTGCATAGCAAGAACTGAAGAATAAGGAAGGAAGTGGAATGAAATTAACCATCTTCGAAAAACGATCTACCACAAATCAGATGGTGTTATATTTCTTACTAGGTGGTAGGTTGGTAATAAAGTCCATGCTAAGATGAGTCCATGGTTTATCCGGAATAGGCAGCGAAATTAATTGTCCAGTAGGTGACTTACCGGAAGACTAATGACGACAACAAGTATCACATGAGGAAACAAAGTCCTTGACATCAAGGTGGAGTTTTGGCCACCAATAATTTCGAGAAACCAATTCAGTGGTTTTACGTACTCGAGTATGACCAGCAAAGCGGTTGGAAAGAAACCATGTTAAAAGTTTTCTTTGAAGATTAGCTGGAACAAAAGTTTTCCCGGGTGGTGGTGAACAGGCAGAAGTCAGAGCAGATGTTAGTAGGCACTTGGGATCCAGGATGGGGCGAAAAGTAATCTCTTCAGTCTTAGCATCAACTATGAAAGTTCGAGATAGGGCGTCAGCAGATTTGTTCATCTCTCCAGGTTTGAATGTAATCCGAATATCAAAGCGAGAAAAGAAAAGGGACCATCTAGCTTGTCTAGGATTTAGACATTGAGCAGATTGTAAGTACAAAAGATTCTTATGATCTGTGAAAATAGTGACAGGATATCTAGCTCCCTCCAATAGATAACGCCACTCTTTCAAAACTATTTTGATGGCAAGTAACTCTTTATCGCCGATAGCGTAATTCTTTTCTGCTGGTAGAAATGTCCTGGAGAAGAATGCACAAGGATGAAACTGATTAAGGTGAGACTTTTGGGAAAGAACAGCCCCTACTCCAATACTTCAGGCATCAATTTTGAGGAAAAACGGTTGAGACATATTGGGTTGTTGAAGAATTGGTGCTGAAGAGAATGCTTCTTTAAGGAACTTAAATGCTTCTAGAGCCTCCGGAGACAAGGATTTAGGGTTGGCACCATTCCGAGTGAGGGACACAATGGGTACCACAATGGTAGAATACCCTTTAATAAAGCGTCTATAATAGTTGGAGAATCCCAAAAATCGCTGTACAGGTTTCAAACCCAAGGGAAGAGGCCACTCAATTATAGCTTGTACTTTCTCCGAATCCATCTCTAGTCCTGTGCCAGAGACTATATAGCCAAGAAATGACATCTTAGATTGTTCAAACAAGCATTTTTCAAGTTTACAAAAGAGTTGGTTCTTGCGAAGTCATGAGAGGACCTCCGCCACATGGAGGTGATGTGACTGGATGTTTTGGGAAAAAATCAAGATGTCATCTAGATATACAACAACACAGTCATAAAGGAGGTCCCTAAAAATCACATTAACAAAGCTCTGAAACACCGCAGGGGCATTACATAAACCAAAGGGCATCACCAGGTATTCATAGTGGCCATCGCGGGTGTTAAAGGCTGTCTTCCATTCATCGCCTGCTTTGATTCTAATAAGATTATAAGCTCCTCTAAGGTCTAACTTAGTGAATATCTTGGACCCCTTTATACGGTCAAACAGTTCAGTAATGAGTGGAATGAGGTATCGGTTCTTAATTGTGATGGCGTTAAGGCCTCTGTAATCAATACATGGTCGGAGAGACTCATCCTTCTTTTTAACAAAAAAGAATACGGCCCCGGCAGGAGAGGAAGAAGGTCAAATAAATCCACGTTGGAGATTCTCTTGAACATATTCGGACATGGCTAGAGTCTCTGGCAGCGACAAAGGGTACACCTGGCCTCGAAGAGGGATTTGGCCAGGTTGAAGGCCGATAGGACAATCCCATGCTCAATGAAGAGGAAGGTGTTCAGAACTGGTTTTGTCAAAAACATCCAGAAATGATAAATATTGACTAGGAAGGAGATTAGACTTGCCTTCAGACAAAATGCTAGTAGATGCCAAGGGATGAACACGAGAAAGACAATTTTGAAAACAGTTTGAACTCCAGGATAAAATTTGAGAAATGGTCCAATCCATCTGTGGTGAATGTTGTTGGAGCCAGGGCAGCCCCAAGATGACTGGACTAGTTGAAGATGGTAAAACATGGAAAGACATCATCTCTTTATGTAGTGCTCCTACTTGCAGGAGAATAGGCTGAGTGCATCTCTTAATAAGACCATTGGAAATACGGGATCCATCAATAGCAGTAACAGATACAGGATGCTCTAGGAAGGATGTAGCCAAGGAACCTTGAGACACGAGGCAAAGAGAAATAAAATTCCCAGCAGCTCCTGAATCCAGTAAGGCATAGGAATAAATAGGGCCTGAAGGGCCAAACAATATAATAGGGAAAGAACACTGTAGGTAAGGTTGACTGAGGAGAGGATTTCATATTGCCTAATTTGACCTCTCCAGAACAAATTAGACTTTGGCATTTCCCGATTTCTCAGGACAGTTGTTAAGCATATGCTCTGGATCGGCACAATATATACACAATTTATTTTTAAATCTTTGGTCGCGCTCCTCCGGAGTCAAGCGTGACCGTCCTAATTGCATAGGTTCCTCTTCAGGAGTTGGAGAAAAGTAGCGAGAGGTGGTCCTACGTACAGGACGACGAGAACTATCCTTTTCAGCGTCTTTCTCTCTGAAATGAAGATCCACACGATTACACAGGGAAATTAGAGCTTCTTGAGTAGTTGGTAATTCCTGGGAGGCAAGGGCGTTCTTGATTTTATCGGACAGGCCTTGTAAAAGGTAACCACCAGGGCGTCATTATTCCAGCGCAGTTCTGATGACAAAGTGCATAAAGAAATGACATATTGAGCCACAGAACGTGGCCCCTGACGGAGCCTAAGAATACTTGATGCTGCAGAAGTAACACGGCCAGGTTCATCAATCATTTTCCGAAATGTAGCTATAAAGGCAGCGCTGTCCAAAAGGAGGGGATCATCACGCTCCCAGAGAGGAGAAGCCCAGGCCAAGGCCTGGCCAGGAAGCAAGGATATTAAATAAGCAACTTTAGCCTTCTGGGTAGGAAAGTTCTGAGGTTGTAACTCGAATTGAATCGAGCACTGATTGAGAAAACCTCTGCAGATCTTGGGATCCCTAACAAACTTTGTATGCGTTTTACACTGCAGTACCTGTGATTCTCCAGAGGTGCTGCTGTTCAGCCTTTCCTACTATCATGGGTTAACTAGCACTGCTAGTTAATCATCCACACCTGTCTGTGGCCTATATATACATGCTTATTCCAGAATCCTTTGCTGGTCATTGAAGTTCCTAGCCTGCTCATGTGTCGCTGTTCCTGGATTACCTGCATGTTTCTGGCTACTACTGCAAACTGGTTTCAGTTACGTTATTTGCTGCATTTCATTATTATTTACCTGTTTTTTGCCAAGATCTGGAAGTACTTTTGTTTCATTCAGTCTGAACTGTTTATTGTTTATTTTTGCCTACCCTGGACTATACTTTCTCTGCAATAAACAGTTTAAACGTTTATATCACGTGTCTGGCCATGGCTATAAATAAGGATTTGGTTTTGAACAGAACCATAACAGAATGATCAGCTTAAAAAGAAAGCCTTGGGGCTAGATTTACTATCAGGCGTGTTTGTAAACCCGCCAACTTTCGGCGGGTTTGGCTGCGGTTTAGCCATCGCCGGATTTACTAAGGCTAAACCCGCCGTCCAAACAGCCAGAAATTATGTTTCCAAACCCGCCTCTGTATAAAGCGCCATGACGGTTTCAACAATGTTCAACATACAAACAGCCGGATTTACTATTAGGGAGTTTATAAAGCCGCCGGAAAACTGCCATTCAATAGACCAAAATGAAAGCGCTGCTTGTGAGCGGCGAGATTGTTCAAACAGTGTGCTGTTTCAGGTATTTGGTCATTCAGAACAGAAGGAAAAAGGCCATTTCATGTACAAAGTTTTTTCCTTTGGGATTGTATATGTTAAAAGGCCAGTGTCTTGTAATTGCAGTGTTGTTTTGGTTTCTTTTTCTCCTGTGTCTTCCCACCATGCAATTTATTTACTGATTTCCACATTTTTTTATTTTTATTTTAATATTGCAACAAAACCCTTAACAGAGTGTAAAAGGAATTCTAATGTATTCAATAAAGAATGGGTTTCAGGTTGATGACTCCTCTGCTGCATCCTCACACATCTGCACAGCACAAATTCAATGAGGCACATACCCACTAGTAGAGGGGTGTTATAGCGTACCTTTGTACTTTTGTAAACTAGGTTCAGGTTAATAGAATAATCTGGTTGGGTGGCTATGTATGCACCTGAAAAGGGGTCTGATATAATCCTGGCTGGCTGTTTGATACATAATCTAGCATTACATCAACTTACCCCACCGATTATTGCAGTAGACAGTGAAGAAGGGGTCCGTGTCACATCTGGTGATTCGCAGAGCACAGAGGGCGGAAGGGAGATTAGAGACCGTCTAATTACAAACTACTTTACGTGTAAGTACATAGTATGATAAACATTTAATGCTCAAAAATGTGTTTTATGTGAGTGCAATGTTTTTTTTATATTTAAAATGTTTTGTAAATTGAAACCTTTAAAAAGAGGATAGTGTGTACTCCTCATGTGGTAAATATGAACATCCCTGGAATGTGACAGTCAGAGGTCAATGTTTAAGTGAAATTAGTGCATAATTTTTAAAACATCAGTATACTCTTGTTTAATTAGCAGAAAAAAAAGACTGACACCATAGAAATTTACCTGCATTTATTGCAGAACACAATAAATAATAACGTATAATGCTTACACAAACTTTTGAAAACATTAAGCAATAATAATTATTGCACTAGCGACGCCTTTTTGCAGGCATATCGCAATGCTTGGTGCCACTCTCTCCCCTCCCTCGCCCACCCCTGGTGCGAGCACCTCTCCTTGGAGGAGTACTCTGTACAGATGTGCTAGGCGTACTAGCGGTACTGGTGGTGGCTGAAGAGATAGGTGCCGGTAAACGGGCTACAATTTCTGAATGTAGTTGCCCTGCCAGCCGGGTCACATTGGCATTCCCCTCCCGTACTGTGGAATGTAAGGCCTCCACAGCCCCAGTCATTTGGGCCAGCTGCACATTGGTTTGTTCCAAAGCATTTGCCAGACGGTTGATTCCAGCAGGGATTTGACTATTGGAGCGGTGTATCTGCCTCAAATGGTCCGCAATTTGTGACATGTGGCGAGTTTGGCTGTCCATGAAAAATGTTTGCTGCTGCTGGAATGCGCCAATAGACAGCGCCATTTCTCTGGCTGGGTCCATACTTTCAGGTGCAGGTTGGTGGTGTGCTGGGGCTTCAGCAGGGCCAGGTGCAACATCCTGGAGGCCAGACACAGAGGCATCCACTGTTTCCAGGGTGATGGTCGTTTGATCCTCTGGCTCAGGGGACATTTCCAGGGACTCCGCCTGAGGTGCCTTGTATGAAGACGGCCCTGTATATGAAAAATGACGGTAAGTATATAGTATATAATATGTTTATATTTTGCATTCTGAACACTGGATAGGAAAGAATATTCTTTAGCAACTACAGATTCTTTCACAATGTTTGCATTCCTGATTTCTTGTCCTATGCTACCTGCTTAAGGATGCACTTATTATCCTTTTAATACCCATTATCATTTGGACTATGTATGGCTGAAAGCAAAGTCTTTTTAACGTACAAATATAAGCATTTAGTCAGCCAAATGCTGCTAGACCGTGCTTTGGGGTAAACTACTACTATTTTAGTACTCCCTCTGTGTAGTACATGCTGGGTTATTTTGACTAAACTGCATGCTATAAAAAGTGGAGATGTTGCCTATAGCAACCAATCAGATTTTAGCTGTCATTTTGTTGAATGCAATAAATAAAGTAAAGGTATATTCTGATGGGTTGCTATAGGCAACATATCAGTTTAGTAAATGTAGCCCTAAGTTCTCATTGCAAACAATAAAAACAAAAAAACAAAAAAAAAAACATTAACAGCAACATTTGCACAGAAATTCAAATAACTCCATTATTTCTCTCCTAAACATAAATCACGCACCTGCTTGCTCGTCTGTGCCCGAATCTCTCGCTGAAGGTGGAGGTGTAGGTCTGGGACTGGGAGTGAACTGCGGTCCTGCCGATTCTGGATGTAATAGAAAAAGCATACAATGTATTTGCAGCAAAAAACATTTTAAAAATATACTGTTTATTTCAAAAATGTGTTTGTGAATAAAAAAAACAGAATTCTTTTAAAAAACAAATCCTTTACAAACTAATAGAGTAAAAAAAAATACGTTTAAAAAAAAAAAAGCAATTAAAAAAGGAAAAAGCATTTAAAATACTGTTAGGGTAAAAAAACCAAATAACTCACCAACTACTTGGCCAAAAGAGGGCGAATCGGTGTCCTGCACATTTATGCCCTCTACAATTTCAGCCGGCATTATCTGGCGCAGCTCCTCCTCGTACGTGGTGTACTCCATACGAAGTGGGGGGCCACCACCCGTGCGCCTTGTAGACCTCCTTTCCTGGGCCATCTTCTCTTTAAGCCTCCTCTTAATATCAGAGAAGCGCTGCGGCAGTGCGCCACTGTCCGCTTCAGTGGGCCCACCGCGTTCACGGCATCACAGACACGCCCCCACAATTGGTGACGCCGCCTTAGAGGAGGTCGGGCTGCCAGGTTGTCTAGGATGACCTCGTAGCAGGGAATGATATTGTGCACCAACACACAATTCTCATCATGTGAGAAACGCACATTCCTCCCTGTCTTGGTCTTCCTGCCCTGTCCTGTCTCCTCAACCTCTCCCTCTCCCTCCTCTGACCCCTCAACCTCCATCTCCCTCTCCTCAGCCTGTTCTCCCCTCCTATCTCTGGACATTTTTACACAGAAGACAGAAAAACACAAAACACTGAAGGACTTACAAACACAAAGAACAAACTACACTACCTACAGACACACTCTCCACACAGTCACACACAAGTAACACAGACAAAGGACAAGTCAAATACAAAAAATACAAGACAGAAAATAAATTAGAAAATAAATCTACAAAACAGAAAAATACCACAGGACTACTCACACTTCAATCAGATATCGCTCCACCAATCCACCAAACTCCAACTCTCCCCAACTCTCACAAAGCACTATCCTCCAAACTCCTCTCACAAAACTCCTCAAAACCCTATCAGAGAAAAAAGTGTCAGGCCAGTGGTTTATATAGGGCTTGTGATGTCAAATCTCCTGACTTTGAAAATAGCCAATAGTAACAGGCCAGGAGACAGGTGTAATTTTCAAAAAAACCGCCTTCACACAAAAGCGCCGTCATTTAAAGCAAAAGCGCCATGTTCTATTCAAAGCCGCTGGCGGCTTTGAGCATTACATCCCGCCGTGACATCGCCGGCAGCTTCAAATTGAAGCTCAAATGCGCCCATTAGTAAATCCGGCTGTTTGCAATGCAAACCCGCCGGAAAACCGCCGCGATGCATGGCGGCTTCAAGCCGCTATGCATCACGCCTGATAGTAAATCTAGCCCTTGGAGTCATGTGAAAAACCCTTCTTCAGATTTCTCCTGGAACTCTTATTGCAACTGATTTCATTTCTTTTTCCCTGCAAACATGTCTGCTCTACAAATGACTGAACAGCCTCTGCTACAGTGTCTACAAATGGACATAATTCTGATACGCTCTCAGCTGGCTCATTTTTCTGCCATACTTTTGGACCCACTCAGGAGACTATCAGAATCTGTTTCTCTGAAATCCAATACTGTTGATTTGCTTCAACCAACTCTGTCTCCTGCTGAATCTGTGCTGCCAGCACCTCTTAATAGTACTATGACAAATTTGCATTTAACTAACAACTACAGTGTAACAAATGCCCGGTTTACAGGTGGTGCACGCCCCCATCTGACCGAAGCGGAGCGGCCGCGCAGAATAACCAACAAACTGTGTATCTACTGTGCCAGTAATGTACACTTCTTACAAGTCTGTTCTCTCCGCAGACCACGACAGCCTACCAAACCATCTTCTGTTGTTTCCTCTCCGCTTTCCGGATTTATTTACACTTCATCTGTTCTGCTTCCTGGGATGAGACCCAATCTGCCAACCCCAATTACTAGCTCTGAGGTGCCAGCTCCAGCCGCCTGTCCTGAGGCACCAGCTCCAGCCGCCTGTCCTGAGGCGCCAGCTCCAGCCACCTGTCCTGAGGCACCAGCTCCAGCCGCCTGTCCTGAGGCGCCAGCTCCAGCCGCCTGTCCCAAGGCGCCATATCCAGCCGCCTGTTCCGAGGTGCCATCATCTGCCTCCAGCTCCGAGGTGCCATCATCTGCCTCTAGCTCCGAGGTGCCATCATCTGCCTCCAGCTCCGAGGTGCCATCATCTGCCTCCAGCTCTGAGGTGCCATCATCTGCCTCCAGCTCTGAGTCTCCTGCCACTGTGTCTGGTCCCGAGTCTCCTGCCACTGTGTCCGGTCCCGAGTCTCCTGCCACTGTGTCCGGTCCCGAGTCTCCTGCCGCAGCCTCTGCACCCGAGTCTCCTGCCGCAGCCTCTGCACCCGAGTCTCCTGCCACCGTGCTGCCCAGTTCCGAGTCTTCAGCCACTGCCTCCAGTTCCGAGTCTTCAGCCACTGCCTCCAGTTCTGAGTCTTCAGCCGCTGCCTCCAGTTCCGAGTCGCCAGCTGCTGTCTTTGTTCCTGAGCTACACTCTGCTCCAGAGTGAGCACTGCCCTTACAGTCTGCTCCAGAGGGTGCGCTGCCCTTACAGTCTGCTCCAGAGGAGGCGCTGCCCTTACAGTCTGCTCCAGAGGGGGCGCTGCCCTTACATTCTTCTCCAGAGAGGACCCTGTCCCTCCAGTCTGCTCCAGTCTACTCCCTGTCCCATGCGGTTCAGCCCGAGTTGCGGGTCCATGTGGTTCAGCCCGAGTTGCCAGTCCATGTGGTTCAGCCCGAGTTACCAGTCCATGCGGTTCAGCCCGAGTTGCCAGTCCATGCGGTTCAGCCCGAGTTGCCAGTCCATTCGCTTCAGCCCGAGTTGCCACTCTATGCGGTTCAGCCCGAGTTGCCACTCTATGCGGTTCAGCCCTAGTTGCCACTCTATGCTGTTCAGCCCGAGTTGCCACACTGTGCGGTTCAGCCCGAGTTGCCACTCTATGCGGTTCAGCCCGAGTTGCCACTCTATGCGGTTCAGCCCGAGTTACCACTTGGTGCTGTCTGCTCTGCAGCTCTTCACAGTGCTGTCTGCTCTGCGGCTCCTCACAGTGCTGTCTGCTCTGCGGCTCCTCACAGTGTTGTCTGTTCTGCGGCTCCTCACAGTGTTGTCTGTTCTGCGGCTCCTCACAGTGCTATCTGCTCTGCGGTTCCTCACAGTGCTGTCTGCTCTGCGGCTCCTCACAGTGCTGTCTGCTCTGCGGCTCCTCACAGTGCTGTCTGCTCTGCGGCTCCTCACAGTGCTGTCTGCTCTGCGGTTCCTCACAGTGCTGTCTGCTGTGCGGCTCCTCATAGTGTTGTCCAGTCCGAGTGGTGTGCTCAGTCTGGGCAATCCGTCCAATGTGCCCAGCTTGCTGTCCCAGTGGGGGACTCCTTGTCTGCCATCCCAGTGGGGAACTCCTGCTCTGCCGTCCCCGTGGGGGACTCCTGCTCTGCTGTCCCAGTGGGGGACTCGTGCTCTGCCGTCCCAGTCGGGGACTTATGCTCAGTCATCCCAGTGAGGGATTCTCCAGAGACTGCTGCTCAAGTTGAGGACTCCCCAGAGTTTCCTAGTGAGCCAGAATGCCCAGATGCCTCTTCCAAGTCATCAGATCCTCCTCCAGTCTTCTTTGATGGAGACATCAAACAGTTTATTTTGGTTCTTCAGCTTTCCATGAAACAGTTTAAAGACTCTCCAGATTACTTTGCCAACCAATTTAACCAAGTGGGTTCTATAATCATGAGTTTTAGAGGGGAGCCACAGACCTGGGTCTTCTCCCTTCTAAATTCCGATAACCCCATTATCCATAATACCATGGACTTTGTTAGCGTTGTGTGCAAGAAGTACTCTCCATCAACAGATGAGTTTCCTGGTCATAGTGTTTCTGTTTCCATTCCGGCCTGTGTTTCAGCTCCTCTGCTTATTCACAAATCATCGATGTCCGTTGCTTCCGTTGGTCAACCTATATCTTCAAAAAATAAAAAGAACAATCACAAATAACAAACCTTGGTTACTGGTTTCATGGGCATAGCACCATCTTCTCGCAAAATAAAAGGTCCTGTTCCGACTCTAGAATGGGACTCAGACTCTGAGTCTGAGATCAATTCTTCTAGAGACTTGGTGGATGAACTTGACAATTCTTCTTGTGCTTTCGAAGAATTGGGCTTTGTCTGCACTCCATTGGAGAAAGGCTCAATTATGTCTCCTAGAAAATCCCGCAAGAGGAGTAAGCAGAAGAAGAGAAAAGCCTGAAAGTGACTTTTTATGGAGCGTCTGGAATCCGCTCCTGTAAAGGGGGGTTGTATTATGATCTGCCTTGTATCTTTGTGTGCGTTTTACCCTGCAGTACCTGTGATTCTCCAGAGGTGCTGCTGTTCGACCTTTCCTACTATCAGGGGTTAACTAGCACTGCTAGTTAATCATCCACACTTGTCTGTAGCCTATATATGCCTGCTTATTCCAGAATCCTTTGCTGGTCATTGAAGTTCCTAGCCTGCTCATGTGTCGCTGTTCCTGGATTACCTGCATGTTTCTGGCTACTACTGCAAACTGGTTTCAGTTACGTTATTTGCTGCATTTCATTATTATTTACCTGTTGTTTGCCAAGATCTGGAAGTACTTTTGTTTCATTCAGCCTGAACTGTTTACTGTTTATTTTTGCCTACCCTGGACTATACTTTCTCTGCAATAAACAGTTTAAACGTTTATATCACGTGTCTGGCCATGGCTATAATTAAGGAATTGGTTTTGAACAGAACCATAACATCAGTCCCTAGAAAATGCCATTATACCAACTGCCCTCTTAACTACGGATATGTGGACAAACGATACTGGTTAAATCAGACTACATGACCATGACAGCCCACTAGGTAGGTGTAATGGCATCGGCAGCACTGGTAGCTTCACCATCCTCGTCCTCATCCTTTCAGCATAATAGAACTAGCACTCAATGCCAGGTCATTCACAGGTAAGCTACTCTTTGTATCACTGGTTTCATACATACTGGTATCAATCTGTTGGAAAAGCTTAGGAATATGATAGAAAAATGACTTACTTTGCGAAGACTCTCCTCAAGATTCCTTATTGCCGAAAACATAGCGAACACTGTGTGCATTGCGAATGGGGAAATTTTAACATGTACCATGCTTTGCGCACACAATAAACTTGGTAGTGCAGAATTTCTTAAAAAATGCAGGAGATGCTATTTGTGGCCCATAAAATTTCTTGGCATTTTCAACATTCACTGATCGAATGTAGCATGTAACATTGCAGCGGCTGAAGAAAAATGTCATCTGCTATGCCACCAACTGGATCAAGAGGTAGGAACAAGGTGGAATTCCACACTTTAGATGCTTCAGTAACTAGAGGAACAGCAACAAGCCATCAAGACTTACACATCAAATCATGAGATAAGGAGAGTGAGGGCATCCCACAAGAAGTGGAGATGGTAGCACATAAAGAGTATATACTCAAACCCGTTCAAGCAAACAAATATAAAACGAACTGGAATTTTTGCACAGGCACCTCGGCTCCAAACACCACCGGCATTATGGCATCAGACTAAGCAGACCTGCCCTTTCAGGACGTACCAAACCAAACGTACTAGGTCAGATACTACACTTGAGCTTAATGTGAATCAAGATTGACATTTTAATCTCACAAAACTATGGAAAAAAATCTGACATTTACAAGTAACAACTCTTCAGTTGGAAATATAGGATGTAGGTAATTATATATGGTAACTGGCAAATATAACCAAGTCACCTTGTTTATTCACAAGTGTAGCATTAGGGCACATATTACTATTCAGTTAGATCTACCTTACTCGCATAAAAAACACTTATAAGTAAATGTTACGAATCCTAGTATGAATTTAGGGAGAGGCAATGCAGTTTGAAAAAACAAAGTCTCTTTATTAAAGCAGAGATACATGGAAAGCCAACTGCTGCAGACAATAGTAAACAGCAACTCAGTTCATAGGAATTGCAGGGTTAAACAGCAGATATGGCATGTATACTCTGATAACACAATGAGGTACAAATGCAGTGAATGGCAAGACTTAGTCCATAGAAGCAGCTGATTCCACGATATAAAGGGTAAATTGCAGCACAGGGTAACAGGTTAAGTGCTAGTACAGGATGGCAGGATTACCAGAGAAAGCAGTGGAGCTGAGGACTCTGGTTGCTAGACAGGTGAGGTGATCTGCAGGCACAGGTAGCTCGAAAGTCCAGGTAAGCTGAGAAGCTTAGCAATGTAGAGTTGAGAATGGGTGTAATACCAGATGTGGCCAGCGTGAAGATAGCGCTGAATAGCAACACAGTGCAAGGGAACGTGCAGAAGCAAGATCGAGCTGAAAATCTGGATAGTGAAACACAGCTAACAGAGATGAGTCCAATGGAGCAGATAGTGGGCACCTCGAACCTGATTCTGGAAATGATAGACAAAGTCAAACATCAGGCAATTGGGTCAATCCAGACAGAGATAAACATAATCGTGGTGGTCAGGTCACAGGCAGAGATCAAAACCAAGTATCAGACTGGAGCAGAATATTCACAAGATATACAGACAAACAGCAGCAGCAAGGACAAATGAAGAAGTGCACAGGTTGCAGAGAAAGGCATTCTCTTAAAGGCCAGCTACAGGTGACTGGGATCCAGAAGTTAATGAAACTAATTCCTGTAGGTTAGGAGAATAGTCTGAGTACCACAGCAACACCAATGGTATTACAGAGGTACTGCCGGCCATCTTTAATATAATCGCAGATTCCTAACAGTAAAGCAAGGGATTTGAAAGCTCCGCTCTTCGCTCCCGATGAATGATCTGTCCAACGAGAAGTGCATAGTGCTAGTCTATATACTTTTATAAATGTCTAAATCTATCAATTCATACCACTGTCCGTCCAATCACCTCTGCATGTTCCTGTAGCATCAGTATCTATGATGGAGGCCTTATTATTTTCCAAATTTATTGTGTGCAGTCTTTGAAGTTTTTTTAATGTGTATGTAGGCCATCTTCGTCTATCATGTGGAAGTCAAATAATTGGATGAAGTAAGCTAAACTGATTAATATTGTTTTACCGTGCGATTGCGATTAGTACGCCACGTGTAATGACACAATTGCACGGATTAATAATACACACATTTATATTCACACTTACACTTGTAAATAATACACATTTATTAAGGTTCCAATCCACATTTATTTATTAATGAAATGTAATAGAGATTATTTATACATAGATAAAACTACATTAAAGGTATTTATGGCTCAGGATATAGGAAATGTGTCATGTGATTTTTTATCTGGAAGATAAAGGATTATTGCTCAAAATGATATTGTGTTTGGAATGCAAATAGGTTGGTTTAAACTGGATTAGATCGGTTTCCTTAGGCATATGTGCTCAGCTGTTGGAGTGAGCTGGCCACACACATTATTGGAGGAAACAGACCTATGATTTGCATTGTACTGGACTGACCTGACCCCTGAACCAATGAAGAAAGACATTAGTTTATCTTTGTGTACATTGTGACATCATCATTGTTTTTTTGTTAACTGAAACTACATGTTTACTTTGATTTTGTCTTCCCTCCCTCCCCAAATCCCTCTTTATATAGGTCTCCATGCTTATAGGTATTTGTGTATGCATGTGTGCATATGTACATATATGTATATATTTATATGTATACCATGCTTGTTTTTATATTTTATTTATTATATATTTTTTATTAATTTTGTATCCACTCTGTATGTTTTTAATGTCATTATGTCTTTAGAAGGTATCTTCTATTGAATAACTGGCATATGATTGGCTGTATTATTTAGTTAAATTTATTTCTTTTTTATTTTTATATTTATTTTAACATGAGATGAGTTAAGAATAAGAGTTATTTGTATACATATATATATGTTTATTAATTTATTCTTATATTTTTGAATTGGTGATGATACATTGGAGGAGATGACTCCGGATTTATATTGGATCATGGATAATTTGCTAGTAATTGTGCGATGGCTGGTCCCAATTACCTTGACTGTTTCAGTTCCTATCTAAGACAGGTCAAGGTATTAAAGAGTAAGCTTTGAAAATGTCCCACCCTAGGGACGAAACACGTCAGCTACCAGTCATCTGGGATACTTTTTGAGAACCTAGACTCTCCTATATGCACTGTGGAGAAAGGATCTAAAAGTTTGAGGAGGAACGTTGTTTCATTGCAGCCGTTTACGGACAGCTGATTTAGTAGGTGCAACTACATGATCTGTACAGAGACCTGTTGAATATACGACGTGGAAAGAACAGTAAGTACTCTCATATATAGATATTTTACCATCTAACGGGCAAAGCCAGTGTATTCTCACTGCACCGCACTTATTATTTACATCCCACGGAAGTTTTATCTTATTATAGATGTGGGTAAGGAATACTTATAGAGAGCGAGAATTTTCTCTGAAGTTCAGCGCTGCCAGACGGAGGATCATTTATCAACATACATAAACACTTCTCACTGTTTGTTCAATATTTGGACGATTCTGGATATCCATCTGATTCATTGGAAACTTTTACCATTACTTTTCTGATTGGGCATTATGATTTTTTGAGCCCTATATAGATAAATCTGTGTGACTATACATTAGATATAGTATGGTATGAGTTTATTCTTATCCATGTTCCTCCATTTAAGTCTCTAAGGAGTCTATTCTCATCTATACCAGCTTTTCTATGTATTTCCCTTGGAGATATTTTGTTTGATGTAGTGATTGTGTCATATTAAATTGAATTTTATATTTTATGTATTTATTATTTTTATGGTTTATTTCTAGACAATTTACCACTTTCTCCCCAGCGCCATTATTTGTTTTCTACTGAAACTACATGTAAGCTCCCTGGGCCAGTGTTAGATCTCTGCCATCCTGACTACAAAGAAGAACATGGACCTGGGTCCAGGGAGCACTGGCATAATGTAATGTATTTGGTTTATACTTTCCTGTTTATTGTTATGTCTTTTGTGCTTCAGTATGCCTTACTGTAAATCCTGCTATATTTTGATATTAAATCTCTTTGTGCTACGGAACCACAATAATTGCATTGAACAATGTTTATTGGTAGCGACAAGACGAACATTACAATTATCATCAACATTTATTTATATAGCACCAGCTCTGGGAGCTGCGAGCTGAAATCCAGCGAGATATTACCGTATTAACGGTAATATTTATCGAGTGCGGGCTTTGCGGCGATCCCGCCGTCAATTGAATACCCCCTAAATATCTACTGATGCCGCTGTTTATTTAATGAACTCCGCTTCTTATTGCCTCTTAGATCTCCATGATCCATGATGTCTAATGTTCCAAATGTAGTGTGTGCGTACTGTTTCAACCCTTTTATCTCTTACACCTTACACTACAGTATTTTTTGTTTAATTTATCTAATTAATTAATTTCTTATCCTTACACACATCATACACAGGCACCCAACCCTACATAAACTCTACATACTACACTACACAATACACCCCCAAAAAACTTACACTTTACTAACATACATATATAAGGTATATTATTGATACATTCCATATTAATATACATTACATATTTATATACATGAGTCTTCAGGACCACCTACGCTGCAAGTCTCGGGTAGTCTCCTTTACCTCGTGGGTTGTGCAAGATGAGGGTTCCATTCAAACTACCACTGCATTTTCAGGGCACCTACCAGCACTGCCCTCCGAAGGCACAGGTACCTCAGGCTCCAAACACCTCCGAGTTTATGGCACCAGACCAAGGAGACTCGCCCTTTCAGGGTGTCCAGGACCAATTCATTTATTAAGTTACTAAGGGACACAATTATTGTTTTCTAGTATTACGGGGACATAATTAATGTTTTATAATGATAAGGCGCTCAAATACTTTATCAGATAACAAAGGGGACCACTATTGTGGCACTAAAAGTGACAGTATGCAGTGCCACCAATATGCATACTATCACTTGTAGTGCCACAAGAGCAGGCGTTATGGTTGAGCATTTAACCCTTCTACTCACCGGCCAGAGGGGTCACACTGCACAGTCTCAGCAACTCTGGGTAACTTCTGTCTCTCTCCAAACCTTCCCACTGGCTGGACTCAGACAAGCTCATATGCTTAGCTCAGGCTCCTCCCTCTCAAACTCTCCTACTGCTGCTCCACTGTCTTCCAAAATGGCTGCATCCCCTTCTCTCGGGGCAAGCTCCTATTTATGCTTTTCCCTTCTATAATTGGCACAGACTACTTGGGTTGCTTCCACCCTACTCATCCATTTTCTCTTCCACCCAGAAATCTAGACTGCTGGGATATGATAAGACAAATCCCAGCTATTCTGTGTTGTGTACATAACAATTCATTACCTTATGCACATTTAGTACTAACACTTTCAAGCCATATTTTTCAACTTTCTCTATGCGATGTTTGTAAACTTGGCGCCTATGTTAGTATTGAAGAGCTGGATGCATCGTAAGAATGGAGTGAACAGTAAAGTAAAGTCAACTGAAGCTCATGTAAGGTTAAAGTTTTTATTGACTAAAACATTAATGTACTTATAAGTGTCAATAAATATTAACCATTGACATAAACAGAGCAGGCCAACCTGGTTCCAGTTGTATACTTTTACTATGCATTTCAGAGCAGGATCTCCTTTTACATGCAACTATTCTATTGCTATACTGTTTAAGTCAGGCCTGTCCAACCTGCGGCCCTCCAGGTGTTGTGCAACTACAAGCCCCAGCATGCTTTGCCAGTAGACAACCTGTTGATAGCTGGAAGGGCATGCTGGGACTTGTAGTTTCACAACATCTGGAGGGCCGCAGGTTGGACAGGCCTGGTTTAAGTCATATATAAGAGTAACCTACAGAACAATCCAGAAATTAACTGAAACCATTAATATTATTATATTTTATTTATAGGAACCATAAAGGTTCCGCAGCGCCATACATAGAAGGTTAGAACATACAACAAAATTGCAAAATAACATACATACATGAGTAACAAAATTGAATAAATACAAATAACAAATTTGCATAATTAAAGCCCACAAAATAAAAAAAAATAACATAAGGTAAACACTTGAAAAGAAGGCCCTGCTTGTGAGAACTTTCACTCCAGAGGGGATGTATGGATTGTGAAACTGGTACAAAGAGGGTGAAACAGAGTGGGGGAGTAGAGGTGTGGCATGCAGACGTGGGAGAGATAGGAGGCAGGATGGTAGACTTGTATGAAAAGATTAGTTATAAGAACATGGTTGAAAGCATGCAATTGGTGGTGTGAAATGGTTGTTGGCTAAAGAAACCCACTTTTGAATGGTAGCTTTAAAGACTAGTACCTCATTGTTTGTGAGGTGGACAAGCAGGCACATTTATGCAAAATAAAATATTCTGTGTCTCTCCATTTCCTGTGGTAAGCAAATAACCCATACTTGCCGACTTCTTAAGGTCAGCGTACGGGAACTGCTGGGGGGGAGGTGGGTGAGCGGGGGGCGGGGCTCAGCAAATTACATAATTCTGGCCCCGCCCCCGTGACGTAATGACGCAAACGTGTCATTTTATGGCGCGGGGCAGGGTCAAATGCTATGATTCCCAGAGAATCTCAGCATTTTGGGGCGTATTGAATTGTCAGCGTTAACGCTGCAAAACGAGCGCTCGAAAAATATTACCGTTTATACGGTAATATTGCGCGCGAAAACCGTTAATACGGTAGTTTACTCGCGGAATTTCAGCTCGCAGCTCAGGGAGCTGCGAGCTGAAATTCCGCGAGTAATTACCGTACTAACGGTAAGATTTTTCGAGCGCTCGTTTTGCAGCGTTAACGCTGACAATTGAATACGCCCCTTTGGATCTATTTCTGCCCACTTCACTAGTGGAGGAGGCTGTCATACTATCCCAGGAGTCCGGGAGACCTACCCAGAATCCTGGAGTCTCCTGGACATCCAGGGAGAGTTAGCAAGTATGAAATAACCCTTTATATTGTTGTCAACAGTGTGTGAAGTGGACATTTAGAAGTGGTGGTATGGAAATTTGGAAGTGGCGATATGACATACCACCATATACACCCCCACTTAGACCACTGGTTGTGAATATTTAGTAACTTGAGAAAAGAAAATATCAGCAATGTTTTAAAGACAACTTAAAATTAGATTTAAAAGCAATTTGAGCTTTTTGGCAAGTATATCTGGAATTGTGTATTCTGCCCCTGGTCTTTATGCTTGTAGATACAACTACTGTACTGAAGTACAGTATATGAGTGTTTAGCTAGGCTTCTTTTGCTTAATTTAGAACAAAAAATCTTAATGTTTATGCTCACATAACAGCATTAAAACAATGTTCAAAACATCCACTACTAGGCTAGATCACGCACGCACGCACACACGCACAGACAATAAGTGTAAAAGGCTTATGTCAAGCCAAAAATCAAGAAATTATATTCAGGGCTTTGTATAAATGTTCCTTGACCTCTAGCTGAACCAGCATATCTTAAAAACACAGCTAGCCAAAACAAATTCCTGTAGCAAATAAAATGTTGTGAGTCTGACTGTCCCAACACTGTTTTGATTCTAAATAGCAGTTTAACATTTCCTAGATGGTTTCTGGAAGGGTTTTAACTGTGACAAAACAACTTATAGCAGTCCTGAGTAGACCAGTAGATCTGCCGATTTAGATTTGCATTTTTAATGATTTTGTCTGAATACGTAAAGCAGAAGTGATCTATACATTACAGTACAAATCACAGAATTTCATTACTGATTCAACCACATTTAAACTACATAGTCTTGATGCCTCCTTTTCATTACACTTCATTTTCATTTTCACATGTTAAACTTATTACTTATTAGTAAATAAATAAAAACATGGAAATGTCTCGAGCCGCCGTGGCTGCGGGCACCGCCGCGACTCGCCCTCCCATGCGTCCTGACCGTTTCCTTGACGACAGGGAATTGCACTTCCGGTTTCCAGTCTGACCATTGCTAAGGCAACGGCAAGACGCCGATGTTCAGAGCGCCGCGTCCCGGCAGTATAGAGCAGCCGGGCGCGTGCGCTTTAATTAGTAAAGTATGCGAGTTAATTAGGGTTTATAAGTTTTATTAAAATAAACTATTTGGGGGTCTAATCATGTGATCCTCCTTCTTGTTTCTGATTGGCTACATTTAGTATTTAAGGTAGGGAGGGCTTAGCCTCCCTCCCGGTTATAGCATTTTTTCCCTGTGGATAGCTGGCCTGGTGTGTGCTGTGTTTCAGACTCCTGATAGATTTCCTGTTGTGACCTTGGCTTAGTTTTGGACCCGCTTGAACTCTGATTGCCCTGACCTCTGCTTGTTATTTGGATTCCCCTGCTTGCTGCCAGCCCTGACCCATTGGCCTGTTTCTGACTACTCTGTTTGCTGCGGACCCCTGACCTCGGCTTTCATCTGTATTCCCTCCTCCGGCCTTGCAGCTGCGGTTTTGCAAATAAACTTACACTACTATAGAGTTAAGACCTGGGGGCATCCGAGTACCTTTGAGCATATCAAGCTCTACGGGAAAGGCGGCTGCTATAGGCGAAGACCTCTACAGCTTGTTCTATAAGTTTATTACGAGACCGGTCAGCCTAACATTATAACAGGCCCGAAAAATTACTTGGATAAAATCTCTTGTATGGATAAGAGTTGGACCAGTCCAACTCCAGCCCAAGTTCTGGCTGGTCAAATTCAGACCCTGTCCCAGATGGTTCAGGGATTATTGCATTGAGTATCTGCACAGGAAGAAGCTTCCAGAACTTCACAAGTCACTCTGGCACCTGTGGCACAACCCAAATTAAATTTGCCGGATCGGTTTTCTGGGGACAGAGCTTTGTTCCGGAATTTCAAGGAGAGCTGCAAGCTCTATTTTTGCCTGAGACCATGGTCTTCTGCTTCAGAACAGCAAAGGGTCAGTATCATCATCTCCCTCCTACAGGGTGATCCTCAATCATGAGCCTTTCGTCTGGCTCCAATGAGTTAAACATTGCAGTCACTGGATGCTTTCTTTAATGCTTTGGGTCTGCTCTATGATGATCCGGATCGAGTGGCCTCGGCTGAGGCTCATCTGAGGGCCTTGAAGCAAGGCCGGCTCTCTGCTGAGGAGTACTATGCTGAATTTAGGCGATGGTCTACTGACAGCGAATGGAATGATCCGGCATTATGCAGCCACTTTCGCTTAGGGTTGTCAGAAAAGATCAAAGACGCTATTGTGCAGTATCCTTCTCCAACATCTCTAGAGAACCTCATGCAGCTCACCATCAAAATCGACAGTCGGATCAAGGAGAGGATGGCGGAAAGGGAGGTACCATTTTTCCCTTCTGCATTTACTCCCGCATCAATGGGCACTGAAGAGCCAATGCAATTAGGAGCATACCATCTTTCTTCAGAGGAAATGAATAGAAGACGGACCCAAGGCCTTTGCCTATACTGTGGCATCAAGGGTCAATATTCCCACTCTTGCCCTAACAAATCGGGAAAAGAGCAAGCCCATGGAATAAGGGGGGAGTTCACCTAGGTGTGCAAATCATCTCCTCCGAAAAAGTAGTCTTAGTTCCTGCACACATCACTCATGGTGCTTGTTCTTTTGCTGTCTCAGCCTTTGTGGATAGTGGTGCCGCTGGCAGCTTTCTGGACATCAGATTCACCCATTTCTCTGGGATTCCTTCTATGAAGCTTGATTCTGCTATCACAGTCTGTGACTTGGATGGTGGTCCATTGCCTGGCGGCAAGATTGCTTGTGAAACACCTCCGCTGCAGTTAACTGTGGGGGTTTTTCACTCATAAACCCTGTCATTCTACCTCATTAATTGTCCATCTGTTCCATTAATATAAAGCCATCCTTGGCTTTCCATCCACAACCGGAAAGATTGGCGGAAGGGGAGATTACTCAATGGAGTTCTCATTGTTCATAGTCTTGCTTGACCTTGCCCCTCCGGATTCTGTGTCTGAGCAACTTCCTCCCCAATACCATGAATTCCGAGATGTGTTCTTTAAAAAAGCGACTAACTCTTTGCCTCCACATCGTGATTTTGATTGTGTCATTGATTTGATTCCAGGTTCCAGATTATCTAAAGGGAGGTTGAATTCCCTATCCGGTCCTGAGACCAAGGCCATGCAAGAGTTTGTAGAAGAAAATCTGGAAAAAGGTTTTATTAGACCTTCTAAATCCCAAGTAGGAGCCGGATGCTTCTTTGTATCTAAAAAAGATGGTGGATTGTGGCCTTAACAAAATTACACTAAAACACCTATCCTCTTCCCCTATATCTGTGTTGTTTGATCAATTAAAGACTGCTACCATCTTTACCAAGATTGATCTCCATGGAGTATACAGCCTTATCCGCATTAGAGAGGGGGATTAATGGAAAACGTCATTCAACACACATTCTGGCCATTACGAATACCTGATCATGCCGTTCGGTCTTTGTAACACGCCCGCAGTTTTTCAGGATTTCTTGACCACTTCGTTTTTGTGTATTTGGATCATATCCTGATAATTTCACAGTCCTTATCATTACATCGGACCCATGTTTTTTTTTTGTTTTTTTTAAATTTCAGTTTTATTGGGTTTTACACACATATACAGGTTATACATGTACAACCAACAAGATGGCCTGGTATGTTATTGACACTGATAAAATGACATCCTGGCACCAGTCCAAAATGTACTCAGAAATCTGTAAAAGAGAAATGCCAACCCATACACATACCTGCTAGTAACCATATAACCAATAACATATAGACAAAGACAAAGACAAAGGCAAAGAAGTGGAGGGAAGGGGGAACCCCATTAGGGGGGGGGGTCTAGCGAAATTCCTCATTCAAGCTTCAGTTTAGTTTAAAGCTCTGTCAACCTAGTAGATTATGTATCTACTGAGCACACGACGCGCCCAAATGGTCCATCCAACCAAGCCAACCCTCAGGTGCAAAAATGGGGGGAACAAAACCACTCAGTCAGTCAAATTTGAAATCGGGGACTCTGGGGAGTCCAGAAGATTTAACCATGGACCCCAACTAGCATAATACATTTCAAACGAGTCTGTGGTTGACAGGTGCATCTCATCCATGATTCTATAGTGTTCCAATCTAATAGACCAGTCCCGAATACTCGGAGGCGTGGTTGATCTCCATTTCACTGGGATTACTGCCTTCGCTGCCGAGATAATAAATTTTAAGAGAGATTTTTTAAAACTTGATAGAGGCTTATCAACTTTATTTAACAGCCAGAACACCGGAGTGTTGGGTATGTCTTGACCTAGTAACTTCCGCGTAATGCTCACCACCCAGGACCAGAACGTTTGCAACACGGGGCAGTCCCACCAGATGTGCAAGAGAGAACCAGAACCCTGGTTGCATCTCCAACAAGTATCGGGCACCCTGCGGAAGACCTTCGCCAGCTGAGCCGGGCATCTGTACCACCTGGTAATTACCTTATAGTGTGTTTCTAGGATTGAAACATTGGGAGAACATGCATGAGCTGCTTGAAAGATTTTAGACCAGTCTGCCTCTTGTAACTCAACTCCTAAATCTCTCTTCCACTCTTTGGTAAATTTTGGAGGGGATACGAATAGATGTTCTACCAAAAGCTTATATATGGTTGAAAGGGAATGTGAGGGACATGGTGACTTGAAACACAGAGATTCAAACACGGTTAAACTCCTAGAAGTGTGTTGTTTTGGGAGACCCTGTGACAAAAGGTGTTTAATCTGTAGGTATCTCCAGATCTCTACATTAGGCAAATCCCATTTGGATTGGATCTCTGTGAATGAGAGAACCCCCATAGCACCCACCAACTGGCCGACACTATGGATTCCTGCTTGAGACCACTGTTTGAAAGCTAGTGGGGTAGTCCCCGGGGGGGAACATTGGATTATTACATAATGGGGTTAGTGGGGAAATTGGTGAGGAGATCCCATGTTAAACACATCCTCCAAAAACTTCATGATCATTATCTCTTTGCCAAGTTGGAGAAGTGCGAATTCGAAGTACAGAAGATGTCATTTTTGGGGTACATAATTTCCTCCGCTGGTTTCTCTATGGATCCAACTAAAGTCCAAGCCATCCTAGATTGGGTACAACCCAATAATCTCAAAACTATCCACAGGTTCTTGGGCTTTGCGAATTATTATAGAAGATTTATTCGTGGATTCTCAGAACTAGTAGCCCCTATTGTCGCTCTTGCCCGTAAGGGTATGAATCCCAGTAATTGGTCCTTTCAAGCGATAACTACCTTTGAAGCCCTCAAAAGGGCATTCATTTCTGATTCTGTCCTTAGACACCCTATTCCAGATGTACCCTTTGTATTAGAGGTCGATGCCTCTGATATAGGAGCCAGCGCTGTCTTCTCCCAGAAAGACCCTCATACTCACCGTCTACATCCTTATGCACATTTTTCCCATAAATTTTCTGTCGTTGAGGCCAATTATGATGTAGATAATCCGGAACTTTTGGCCATCAAAAGGGCCTTTGAAGAATGATGTCATTAGCTGGAAGGAGCCATTCATGTCATTTCCATTATAACTGATCACAAAAACTTTCAGTACATTGAGTCTGCCAAGAGGTTGAATCCAAGACAGGCCCGTTGGGTGCTCTTTTTTAACTCATTTCAAATTCGTTTTTACCTACAGACACGGATCCAAAAACATCAAGGTGGATGCATTATGAAGAAGTTTCATTTCGCATCATGTTCCTGTCTCTGAACCACTGTCTATTATTCCTCCTTCTATTATTCATGCTGGATTAACACAGGACTCAGGGTAACTCTTCGTAGGTTTCAAAAAATAGCCCCCGCAGAAACTCCAGTGAACTGTTTAATTTGCTCCAGTCCACTTAAGAGATGCAGTTCTCTCTGAAGCTCATGACAGCAAGACCGCCGGGCACCCTGGTATCTCCAAGACAGTAGAGATTCTTTCACGTTCATTTAACATTCACTTTTTATGTGTGGTGGCCCACGTCATCCTCAGATGTCAAGAACTTCATTCTGTCTCGTGAAAACTGTGCAAAGAACAAGATTCCCAGGAATTGTCCTTCAGGCCAGCTTGTTCTGCTATCCATTCCTTTGAAGCCTTGGACGCACTTATGTATGGATTTTATTGTAGACCTTCCATCTTCTGCAGGGCACAACACTATATTGGTAGTTTTCGACTGATTTAGTAAAATGTCTCATTTTATAACTTTAACTAGACTTTCCAGTGCACGGAGTCTAGCTGCACTTTTTGTTCAACATATTTTTCGGCTCCACGGCCTTCCCACGGCCATCGTCTCTGATCATAGCTCTCAATTTGTTGCACAGTTTTGGAAATCTTTTTGTACCAACCTTGGGATTAACCTCAGCCTTTCATTCGCATACCACTCACAATCTAATTGACAGATGGAGAGAGTTAATCAGTCCCTGGAACACTTTTTATGATTGTACACCTCAGAATTCCACGACAATTGGTCTTCTCTATTACCATGGGTAGAATTTGCATACAATAACTCATTTCAATCTTCCACGTGTACTTCTCCATTTTATTGCAATTTTGGGTTTCACCCTATGTCCAATTATTTGTATTCGCTCTGCTATTCTGGTCTCCCGGAAATACGTTCCACAGCTTCTGATCTCATGATTATTTGGATAAAAGTTCAGTCTGTCTTGAGACGGGCCTCATTTCACTCTAAGATGATTGCTGTCCGTCACCGTACAACTTGTTCTTTTAAAGTAGGTCAGAAGGCTGGCTCTCTACTCGCAACATCAAACTTAGACAACCCTGCAAAAAACTCGGAACTAAATTCATTGGAGCCTTCATTATCATCAAACAAGTTAATCCTGTGGCCTTCAGGTTAAAACTTCCTCGCTCCCTAAGAATTCCAAACACTTTTCATTGCTCCCATCTCAAACTGGTGTTTTACTCAAGTCAGTTTCGATGTCTTCAGCGTCTGGGAACTCAGTCACTTAATTTGGATAAATGTCAGGAATTTGTGATTGAAAAAATTCTTGATTCTATAAAAGTCCAAGGACAAGTCCATTTTTTAGTGTAATGGAAAAATGTGGTGTGGAGGAACAATCCTGGGTTCCACGGAAACGCCAAACGCTGACAAACTTATTAGGAAGTTCTTCAAACAATTTCCCAGGAAGCCAGGGTATCGGGGTTCCTTAACCCCTCCTCAAGAGGGGGTACTGTCACAAGCTGCGGTGGCTGCGGGCACCACCGCGACTCGCTCCCTCCTGACACCTGTGTCCCGGCCATCTCCTTGACGACTGGGACGTCACTTTCGGTTTCCGGTCCGACCGTTGCCGGACGCCGATGTTGAGAGCACAGCATCCCGGCAATACAGGGCAGCCGGGCGTGTGCGCATTAATCAGTAAAGCCTGCGGGCTAATTAGGGTTTATAAGTTTTATTAAAATAAGCTTTTTGGGGGTCTAATCATGTGATCCTCCTCCTTGTTCCTGATTGGCTACATTTAGTATTTAAGGTAGGGAGGGCTTAAGCTCCCTGCCGGTTATAGCGGTTTTTCCCTGTGGATAGCTGACCTGCTGTGTGCTGTGTTTCAGACTCCAAATAGATTTCCTGTTATGACCTTGGCTTAGTTTTGGACCCGCTTGAACTCTGATTGACATCAAGCTCTACGGGAAAGGTGGCTGCTATAAGCGAAGACCTCTACCGCTTGTTCTTTAAGATTATCACGAGACCGGTCAGCCTAACAGGACACCAGTAAATTTTGTCAATAAAGGTCACATTTTATTAAAACAAGACATGGTGGCAGAGAAGACAAATTGTGTGTCAGCTACAACTAATAGCAGTATCCAAAAAGTATGTGGCCAATAGGCAATAACCAGTGGTCCCAGGATATAATCTTTTACGATTGGCTAGTGCTAAATCTGGCATCATAATAACTACACCCCTTCTGGACTCACAATGATGTGCCCACACAAAGCAGATGAAGGAAATCCCCACTCAAAATGAGCAAGAGCCAGATTACTTTGAAAGGAGCAGTGACCTGCAATCAATCAGCTGAAGCCCCATATGAATTAGTCGCTGAATGCAAATGCCTTCCTGCCAAAGCTGAAGTCCTTTAACCACCAAGTGACCAAACTACACACAAAGCAATATACTTGTTCTATTAACAGCCCTATGCCTTCGCTCATGATATAAAACCAATCTAAATTGCTGAGCCTGTATCACCAATATTATGTATGGTTAATACCTACTCCAGAGAGACCTGAAGATGTTCCCCAAAGACCAATTGATCTTCTTAGGCAGAGTCTTCAGGATAGGGACATGGATACTGGCCTTCCAGGAGAGCCTGGGCATAACATCTGACTAGCACAGTGTTGATGCTGGCCACTTTGTCTGTATAGCATATAGATCCTCCCGAATGGAGAACAGCAAGTCCTAAAAACGCTCGCTTACCCAAGTCGATACCCCCCAAGGTATGACCAATATGTCAGGCGGACCTTCTTTGTTCATCTCAGAAGTCAAAAGGGTGATAAATTAATAAATTACTCCGATCTCATTCCCCTCCTACCCAACAATTTAATTTCCAGCGGATGGGAAAAAAAAAGGTAGACTGTGGGTTGGGTGTCCCATCACCCGATACCTTCATATGGGTTACCCGATTTCATATGGTAACCCATATGAAAGTAAAAACCTATAAAAATCCCAGAAGCACGCAGCTAACCAAGCCTTGACCTGTGGAAAAAACAGGGAAAAGTCCTTCATGCCCTCGCTAAAAGCAACAAAGCCCTGGGTTAACGAAGGAGGGGGTATAGGGAAAGAGACCTAGCTTACAGCCATCATCTCTTTGGTTTGTACATTTTGTCTGCGTCCAGCTTACATCTGCCCAAGGACTTAAACACAGCAATGGAAGAGCCTGTCCCAATCGAAAGGAGTGGGTGCCATAGAGGGAATGGTCAATACTCAAAATAAAATAAACAAAAAAATACGCTGAAATATCACCTGAAACTAAAATTTGGTTAGAGGGGCCTGTTGGCATTACCAAAACCAAGCTCCCTCCCATGGGGTCTATCCCAAAAAAATACAAAAGCAACCTGGCCAATAGTTGAGTCCCCTTCTGTAAGCATGTTAATACAAAGACCTTTCCCCCATTGGTCCATCATAGCTGGAGAACCTTGCAAGAAATCTGTTTAGCATTAAAACATTGGCCTAGCGAGCAACACTGGCCGTGCATGTTTAAACTGACCCACCAACTTGCTAACAGGAAATGCACCAAAAGGGGGTATAAAAAGTGTAGTGCTAACTAAAGTATCGGTGCCCAAAAGGTGACTGGACCTATAATTAGATCAGCTGGTGGAGGGCTGGTGACCCATTGGTGGAGACCAGATTGGGTGTTCTGAAACCTGTGAATTCATAATAACATGTGCGCCCCTGTTTAGCATGCGTTTAGTGAGCAACCTGACATCTGCAGTGAATTTTGCCTGTGCCATCAGTTCCTGTAGCCACCGAGCTCACATCCTCCTAAGTGGTTTAACGCTGGGATGGAAGACACTTTTAAAGCCACAGCTGTAGCTGCCCCAAACCTAATCGAATAGGTGACATGGTCGCCAGTTGAGGAACCCAATGGTCTCCTGAACAATTTTTTGCAAATTAATTAAAATCAGGGAAGAAAAAGTAAGGGTAGCAAAATATGTGACATCCCTAGTGTAGTAAAATACAGCTCACCTAATATTGCTCACCTACTGGTCAGGGCTTTTGGTGAGTCGACGGAAACCCCAACACCCGATGCCAAATGTCTGTCTGCAAGCTCTGACCTTTAGTCAGGTGGCAAGTAACGGCATAGTATCTTTATCTATGAAACAAGTAGTTGTAGCCGGTTCCCAGAATTAAACTTTAAATGTCAAAAACAGACATGTGATACAATGTGGTGCACAAGGTTAAAGGATCTGGAGGCAGTCGTTGAATTTACATGAAGTAAACCTTAGGAACTCCTCACCCGTAACGTGGACCTATAGCAACTTATCAAATATAATGGTTCAGTGAATTCATGAAAACATGTAGGGCCTGAGTCTTTAAGGAGAGCAAAGTATAAAAAAGGAGTAACTTTGCACCTGGGCAAAACCATGTTGCATTGGAGGGGGAGGTAAATTTAAAATGTGGGGACAGATTTATAGTTGGGGTAGGGCATGTCCTAGATCAACTTTAAATTTCACTGTAGTAATAAAGCTATTAAGTATTTGTGTGCTAGATGGAAAAACAGCCAGTATTTAACTTATGTGCAAAATAATAAACTCATTTGCACCCATTGCATTGTAACATGGCCTGTCCCAGAGAACATTTACTCCTTTTTTGCCTTAATGACTCAGGCCCGTTAAGTGCAGTGGGTCAAAATTGGACCTTGGAACGTTTCCCCTGCCAACAATGTACGTTTATGATGGACGTTATAAAAGATCCTCAAATGGAAATCAGTGTAGGGTATGCATAACCTAGAGATGCATGTCCCCAAATCTGAAACCTGCATAAGTTAACTCCAGTGTCTCAGTAAAAAAATAAAAAATAAAAATTCAAAGTGTGTAAAGAGTAGTGGGTAATAAGATTGTACTCAGGAATGATTGCATTGTTATAATACTGTCTAAAAAAAAATTATAATATGACTTCCGATCAAACTTAACGGAGGTAACAAGCATTACATTGTTGTGCACAATCAATAAAGAATCTTAGAGATGTAAACTAAATTGATTGAAAGCACCAGGGATGCCACACAGTAAACCACGGATGCTCGGTAACCCCATGAAGATTGTGTTTCCACTAAATTATCCACCAGTGTAAAGGGTAGAAATTTAATAAATGTACTTGGACATGATCACGTTGTTATGGCTCTGCCTAAATTTTATGGCATGATATTCCTGCAAAATAGAAATTAGTGTAGAGCACCTATAGCTTAGCAAAGGCTCATGGTATTTACGGAATAAAGAGCTGTCAGATACGCTCAGGGAACAAAATTATGGGAACCGTAAGCCCCTAGATGGGGTGACAAAAATTTAAGACCGGACAAATTAGATGAAAGTAGCCTGTGACAACAGGGAGCATGGATTGTAGAGCCCAACAAGAGAGCCATAGATTATGCTCACTGGCTATTAGAGTTGCTAAATCTGAATCTACTTAAAACAGCACTCAGCATAGTGTCAGTCTTGTAGACTATGAATGCCCCGTAATTAGCGAGCCACCAAGCGATGGGTAGGTATGAGAAACCGGCCCACCCTCGCATAATGTGCCACAAAACATAAGGGCACATGCCTCCAGGATTCAAACTTGTCCTAATATCATGCACCCTGTTAATCGGATGATGTTAAACGTGTTTATGATCTTGTCTGTATGTAGCCATATAATGGTGTTAGCCATTAAATATGCAGAAAGGAAAGAACAGATTAATTGTCAAGAGATAAATTAAAATAACGAATGCATAAATGTTAGCATATAAAAAATTCAACTACAAATTCAAACTCTTGGTTGAATATGGCATAAAGGTGTACAGCTATAGTTAGCTATAGTAGATGCAAAAACTCAATTTTGCCCATGGTGAGAAGTGCTCTTGTGTAAGAACATCTTCCCGTTGTGAGGAAGCATGGTGACACTGCTCGGTCACATCAAGGCCAACCAGACTTCTACATCTGTAAAATCCATCAGTAAACTGGGTGACCACTGAGCTCACAAGAAAATGGTCATCGTATGGATGCAATACTAATTCATCCTCATAGATAAAAAATGCAGCTTCTCAGAAGGAGATAGCAAAGCAATTTTTCACCTGTCGTGGGACCGGCTTCTATGGAACCCCACTGCAAGATATAAAAGGCCTGCCAGCCAAGTGCAGAATGACTTATAAGGCTTTACCCTGATAACCATCATCAGAGATGTAATAGCCCCACGAACTCTGTCACCACCCTGTGCCCCTAACCGTGCATCCGTGTGTTTATTGAGGCTACTGTTATCCAGCCAATATTGGTAGACGTATAGTATTCTCAACAGACTATGCAAGCTCTAATCAGCGCCTGAAAAGCCGGAATTATACTATCATGAACTGTCGTGTCGTGTGGAGGAAATGCAGTGTGTACATCATACACTGGAGACGAATCGCCGGTCCTGCATCCCTAGGGGTTTCTTGCTCCCGTATGTCATGCTGACTGGTGTTGTTCATTGGCTACTGCTCCCCTCGATCCACTGTGAGGCTCCTGTGCGCCACATGAACATCTTCTTCACCCTGTAGCATATGTGTTACTGAAACAGGAAACATGTTAGAACCTGAAAATGTGTGATCCTGTAAACGGCAGGCTGATCAAAGAGGGTGGGCCACCTGGAGCAACCAGAGGCAGAGCACAGGTCAGAACAAATTGCGGACAGAGGCATAAAATCTGGGGGAGGAAGTGGGGAGGGGGGGTTGTGTAAAAGGACTTGCAACAATGGTGGTGTGGGAGCAGTGGAGAAATAGGATGGCTTGCGGGGTGGCAGATGATGGGGGGGGCTGTGGAATGGGTGCATGAGGAAATGAAAAGGTGCATGCGTGGTGAGGGTGAGGAGATAGCCCCTATGGCTGGGTGTTTGGAAGAGTTGGGCATGGGGAATGGAGTATAGCTGCAAGGGGGAGTAATGAAGGGGGAGAGGTGCAGCTGCTACAAAATGGGGCTGGGAGGTGTAGGCACCTGCATCCCCTAGAGATATTATTTGTGTGTATCTGTTTTACATACAACTAAACCCTCTGCCCGGGCCCCCCCTGTGCCCGAGGGCCTGAAGCAAAGGGGGTGGTGATAGCACCCAGCGGAGGGGGGTGTCCTCCCTCGCTGCTGGTCAGGCCATTGTGAAGTGTGACACAATGGCCTGACACTGCATGTGCCGCTGATATGCTGGGAGGGAGAGCAGGGTTAGAGGATGGGGATTCCCCCACCGCCGCTTGTGCATGTTGCTCATTTCAGGGCACCAGTATGGTGTCGTACCAGACTGCTCACACAGCAGGGAGCATTGGGACATGGCGGACAAGAAGTCCGTCAGACCCCAGAAACAACTGACCTCGTGGTGAGGCCTGAATTCTGTGGGTAAAAAGAACGGAACCTAGGGATTTTTTTAAAAAATTTGGACTGTTATATGAATTATTAGCTGGTATATTTTTGCACATTGCCATTGTATTAACACCATGATATCATACTTGCCCACTCTCCTCGTATGTCCGGGTGACTCCCGAATTCTGGGTAGGACATTCACCTTCATTATGAGAGCCTCCATGACGCGATTCGTGGTGATTTGCGTCATTTTGGTCCCAGCCACTGCAACACAATTATGTTTTTGCATCATTGGTGCGCGGGGAGAGGCCAAAATGATACATCACGCCCCCTTCCATCTTCACACTTCACCTTCCCTTTGGCATCCCCTGGAGGGGAGGAGGAAAAAGTTGGTAATTATGCATTTTTTACAAAGTCAAAACATGCTGTTTTTTGAAATAATACACCTACTTTAGCACCTTGTTATTGGGAAATTCGCTGATTTACTTGCTAAGATGGCTATATTCTGCAGTGGTGCAAAAGATTGAAGGGAGAACTTGTGTGACTTGGTGACATGTCTTGCTTAAGTGCAAGAGTGCTTCCATTTTGCACTGAAGTGGAAATCACAATAATAATAATAATAATAATTTTATATTGCAAGACAGGATTACTTAAATTAGTTTAAGGCAAAGGGCACATTATCCTGCTTTGTGTGAGGGTACCGTTTTGCAAAAAGGATACCTATTTTTCTGCAAAAAGATTTGAATTCTCAGGTAGCTCTGAGGTTCAAAAAATTGGGTCTTATCGACATTTTTGTGTCCTAATTGTGCGGCCCACATGTCATAGGCTGCACAAACACTCAATTAAATAGACATATTTAATTTAGCAATTTAGAAAATTCTTAATTGCTAAAATTTCTTTCGTCACTCTTTACGTAAAGACACAAATGTTATTCAAAATGAAACCACATGTCAAACAGATTGACTTATTAGTTCTAAAATGAAAACATCCACCAGATCTGGAACAGACATCCTTAGAAGAATCCAAGCTAATAATGGAGCCTGCTAGTTTGTTATGCTATTTCATTTTTTGAAAGTCACTATGGGAAATTTGGTAGCTCATCTTTTAATAGATTATCATGTTTTAGAATAATTTAATATAATTTTAGAGTACTCCTAATTCCATGAGATGAATCTATCATACTGTACATAGGTCTCCTTCTATGATTTCTCTATTTGCTATGGTTCACTGCAAATTTTGCACCTAAATGAAATTTGCACTACTAAATACAATCACATTTCTACCAAATCTACTAAAGATCTTCCAAAGATTGAGTTTTCAACCTGTTTAAAACCTGTTTAAATCAAACAAAATCAATAGAAATTACATAAAAACAAATCTGGAACTATTTGTCCCAAATTTCTAATCCACGAAGCAGTGATTTTGCAATTTCTATTGATTTAAAAAAAGGTGAATTTACCAGTTTTTAAAAGTTTCAAAGCTTTGTACATTCATTTTAATGTATCTTTTGATTTCAGTTGTGTTTCCACAGACTAGGAATGAATGGACCACTTGAAATTAATGAGAAAAGCTCAGTTTGGGAGTTTTAATATTACTAACCAAATAGGCTAATTATAGCATAGTTTGACATTTTTAAATCCTCCTGCAGTTGTTACAAATAATTCTACGTTTATTGTGTGTGTATATAGGCCCTAGAGCTCCCAGCAGCATTAACTGTTTTGTATCACATCAATAGAGAGGGAAGTCTTTATATGAGTGGTAAATTCATTTGAAATGGAAAGAATGTATCCCTGCACAGAATGATTTACAAAAATTAAAAAAAGAAAATTAAAATATGTAATGTTTTTCAAATATGTTATGTTTAAATCAATAATTGTGCTGTTCACCTATTTTAAGTGTAATACGTTATTATTAATAATAATTATACTTTTTCCTTAATCAGTCTTCTTAAAAAAATCTCTTAAAGGTCTTCCATTTCAAAGGTTTTTATTTTCTAAGCTATCCATTGCTAAAATAGTGTAAAATCATTCATACATTTGAATGAAAAAAAAACCCATTGCATGGTAAATGATGAGCTAGTGCTGTCCTTAATGTAGAGTACAGTGTAGATGCACAGTGAAGTTCTGTATAGCAGGCCCCTTTCATACACAGCTTGTGAACCTCCCCTTAGCTCTACTTTGAGCATCTGAAACATCTTTAAGCTGCCAGATCATTCCTCATTGCTTGACCTCTCAAGGGCTTTTGAAACCACCCTACATCACTGACAGTGAATACTTCAGAGGCAGATAGAATAAGAACAGAGGGCTGTATCTAAGCTCGAGGGATAATAAAAGCTAAGGCTGTATTGAACTGTATTGGTACTCTGGGGGTTAATTTGTGTGGTCTGCTCATGACGTCCGGATGTGTCATGGGGAGGAGTTACGGAGGTTATATCTGGAATGGGCGGAGAAGAATCACTCTCTTAGGCTGCTGAACGTTGCCCACCCTCCCTCCCTATGGATCGACAAAAGATGGTCATCTGCAGTGATCCTGTACCGGTACAGTTTGGTGGTGGTGGTTATCTTGGAGTAGCAGTGGCCGGAAATCGCAGTACAGTCGACAGCCAGTGGTAAGGGCACATGATGGTATCGGGCACGCTTAACCCACCTGTTTTCAAATGGAATAGGCTATTAGTCTTGGTCCAAGTACTTCCCGACCGGGTTGACTTGTGGTTGCTTCTGTTAGCCTAGAAAAGGGGAGGGTTCTGTAGTGTTCGGGCGGTAGCCCCGTTTAGGTAGATATGTGCGCCTTGGGGTGTGTGGTTGTGCCCCGTTTGCGGATGCCCCTTGGAAGGCTTGGGGCATCCTGGTTGGCCCGGCGGATGTTGACTCGGACTGCTCTTTCTCCACCACCATACCTGGCAATAAATCCCGTGTTACTTTCCCCATATTTAAGTTGTCGTGTCTTTATTATGGTTATGGTTAAAACGATAAGAGTGTAATGTAAGGAAAGGTTATCAGCCGTTAAGCATTTTATGGTAGGTAGAGAGATATCCGGAGCATTGGTGTAGCAGCAGGATGTGAAGTCCGAGAGCACAGGAGCAGGGAGAACAAACCATAAGGAAGGCAATGAAACAACAATGACAAGCAAGGTTAACTGGGAAGGGCAAGTATAAGTAGAGAGACAATCAGGTGTTGGTGATTAATTAGTGCAGCAAGGTAACCCCTTGTAGTAGGAAGAAACAAGCACAATAGCAGCACCTCTGGTAGATAAGAGGTACTGCCTTGAAAAATATTCAATGAACACAATAATAAAGTCCAAAATTTCCAGAGGCAGGAGCTGCCAAGATAAAGCAGCATCCTGAGGTGATGTTGCAGAGGATGCAAGGCAGATCCTGACAGTACCCCCTCCCCCCTTAGGGTGGATTCCAGAAAAGTAGTTAAAACATTCTACAGGTGCCCCGCAAGATGGCATAGTGGGAGATGTCGCAAACTTGCCAATTAATGTCTCAGTAAAGAGTTGCAAGTCCGATAGAATGGGATGATCAGTCTCAATAAATGGGTTTACCCATTCCAAGGCTTCCCCTCTAAAATGCTATGTCAAAAAGAGTGTGGCCTGAAAGGATCGCGCTCTCTAAGGTGTTGGGCAAGAGCTTCACCAGCTGAGGGTATCCCTCCCTCAAAAGACAATATTAGATACACAAATTAGCTGAGCGCTCATTGGCTATGATTCTCTATCTGTTAGTACGGAGTAATTATATAAATCAGCTCATCATTATCATTCACCAAACCCATGAGAAAGTCCTGATAGGACGAAACGCGTTGCCACACGCCCTTTCTATATGTCATCACTCATCGACATCTATTACAACGATCCACACAGACGTCGAGTCTGCACCCCTGCATTATACAGCACGAGCAGGTCTCTCATCTTCCCCGCCGCGCGGCTAGACTCCGATGAGACTTAAACAGCAAGTATATATTATCCGTTTTTTAACACCACGGATTATCCTTATGTTTACTTGCATACTGCACACCGGGACAGAGATCAACTAAGGAGGATACATATATAGATCTATGCCCTCTACTAACTTATATCAATGGGTCCGTTCTGAACATTATATTATACCCAATCTGTTTTTTTGATATTTACGACTAGATCTATTCCACGAGGTTGTCTGGAGGCGACTGATATCATGGACATATTAGCTTAACAAAGGAACCACATCATTTACACATCTATTTAAGACTGTTATTATCGGGACTTATTATCACTGTCTGTTCAATCCTATACATATTGTACAAGCTTTTTAGCCTAGACTTGAGTCTGTTTTTTGTAACTTCATTGTGTGTTTTAACCCTTATGTGGGGTACTGCTATTTGTAGCCTGCATTATTTTTACATTAAATTGTCTTTTATATATATATTCCCCATTTCTAATTGCAATTACTCCATACTAACAGATAGGGAATCATAGCCAATGAGCGCTCAGCTAATTTGTGTATCTAATATGTCAAAAAGAGTACCTGTCTCTTTGGGTCATTAACGAGGCTAGGTACAGAGGAAAATTGTGAAGCACAAACCTCAGAAGATCACCAAGTTGAAAAAAATGCCTCTCAAAGATAGGTGACAGCTCAGACTGGATACCTTCCGCAGGAGTTGGCTCAGATTGGGCACACTTGGACGACGACCCAGACTGGGCCCACTTGGACGACGGCCCGGACTAGGCACACTTGGACTATGGCCCGCACGGGGCACACTTGGACAGGGCAGCACCGGGAGAAGCCTCAGATTGGACAGCTCCAGGAGAAGCCTCGGAGCAGATAGCACCGGGAGAAGCCTCGGAGCAGACAGCAGCGGGAGAAGCCTCGGACCGGACAGCACAGGGAGAAGCATCGGACTGGACAGCAGCGGGAGAAGCCTCGGACCAATAATCCCAGAGGCAGGAGCTGCCGAAATAATGCAGAATCCTGAGGTGATGCTGCAGAGGAAGTGAGGCAGGTTCTGATTGTGCTGAATATTGAAAACTTATACTGAAATGACAATAATAATAATATAGTGGTAAACTTTCACTATTAGCATAATCATATTGCTAGATTTCCAAATCTCTATTGACCTGTGTGCGTGTGAGGGTGGGGGGGGGAAGGTTTGGCAGTGCTGTTGAGGAGCTCTTGGGACATGGAATAAAATGCAGGATAATTTAGAAGACGTCAGACAATTGTGTCCTAATGTCAACCTATTCTATAACTAGCCCTTCTGGCTAGTAATGGAAAAATCCATAGTTGGAGTTCATTTCAATGCACCCATTCATGTCATTAGAGTTATTAGCATACCTGTGCAAACAACATTGTAATGAATGTGTCTATTCATTTCAATGCTTGTACATGTATAAAAGTTTTTTCCATCTCACTGTTTTTGAATTAATCACAGTGAAAACATTTTTGGGTGCTTTCCAAGATCAATCTAATAAATACATATTTCATAAAGTCACCTGTTTTACACTTTTCACAGAGAAATTATTTCAATGAAATCGTAATGTCTGGTGATTTTTTTCAGAGGTTTGGGAAACTGGTGATATACAGGTCGATTTGCCTTTAATAGATCCTGCAAACCACAAAATGAATTAATATATTTATCACTGTTTCTACAAATCAACTTTCATTAGCTGTTCCCCATAACTTTCGACAAGTTTCTCTATACTGTATATTATTTTAAGATTCACTCTCAAAGGAAGATTTATCTGGGGCAAAGGAATAATAGCAGGAAAATTATGGCCATTGAATTCTGTAGTTCATTAAAGAAAAATGTTTTTCTGAAGCTTGCACTAGCTTCATAAAAAAAAAAATAAGAGGGTGAAGAATTCTGGGTAGAGATGTATAGATAGTTAAATAAATTTACATTAACAATAATTGTGATGTATCATCAGAGGTAATCATCCATTCTCCAATAATTGTATGGGAAAGTTAACAAGCACCAGATGAAAAAACAGCAAGGAGTGTTCACATCAGGAAGTAAAGTATGATAAACTTTATTGCCAATGCTCGTGTGCACTTGCTCATATATCATATAGTGATCTATATTCTTAGCATATCACATTTGTTTGCTAAGCTCTGTGAAATGAGTCCTGAATGCTTAAACTCAACATCCATGTGTAATCAGCCTTAGGGGTCTATTTATTATTAAGGAGTGATAGGACTAGTTATCACATCAATGCAAAGCTTCCTTCCATGCCCTGCCGGTCACAAACTTGCATTGGTACTGAAAGTCTGGACTTGGGCATCCAGTTCCACTTTATATAAAATGATTAATTTAATATAATCAAAAAAGGAAAAAAATGCTTTATTTGACTAATAAATTTAGCTGTAGTGCTAAATTACCCCAAACTCACCGATTTAGAATTTGTATAATCTGTATAAATGTATTTAAATAATAAAGTACTGTACCTAGGGTTGCCACCTATTACTAACACTTTAAATTAGTTTTCTCTGTAAAAGAGATCCTTAAGGTGTTAGTGGCAGGGGAAAAACTTTTGTCATGTGTGATATGGTGAAAAAAACATATTTATTGCATATTAAACGTGGATACAATAAGATAGTTATGGATAAATTAGCATGCTGCTGAGCCAATATTTTACTTTAGCACTACATGTTGCCAGATTAGTAGATGAGTGGGAATGGCACATGAAGTGCACCATAAAAGTTCTGAAGTTCTGCTTTCGTAAGATGTACTCCGAATTGAAAGTATTAAATGATGACAATGCTGGAGTCGTGGCTAAAATAAAAACAATGATTGGAGTTTGCCATGTGAGGATCTTCATTCACCATGATACACAGACATTGTAATAAGCACTCCTTGCATAGCATGGTGCACAATATGATGAAAAAGAAAGCAATTAGGGATGTGCACCAGCCACTTTTGGTGTCTCGTGTTTTGTGTTTTGGGTTCGGATTTGCTTGATGTTTTGGGTTCGGATTTGTTTCGCAAAACACCTGTCGAAAGGTTTTGGTTCGAATTTAAGGTTTTGGATTCGGATTTATTTTGAAAAAAGCATAAAAAGTTCCAAAATCAAGTTTTTGGGCTTATTTTCACTCCTACGCTATTATTAACCTCAATAACATTCAATAACAATCATTTCCACTAATTTCCAGTCTATTCTGAACACCCTCACACCTCACAATATTGTTTTTAGTCCAAAACGTTTCACCGAGGTAGCTTTCTGGACTGCATAGTGGAGTGGTCCCGGTACCCAATTTGGTACCAGGGCCACAATATATCACCCTCAACTGGTCTCAATTCCACCAAAAAAGTATCTGGACTGCGTAGTGGAGTGGTCCCCACAATATAAAAAACACTCAACTGGTCTGAATTCCACCAAAAAAGTATCTGGACTGCGTAGTGGAGTGGTCCCCACAATATAATAAAAAAAAACCCAATTCTTCTGAATTCCACCAAACAAGTATCTGGACCGCGTAGTGGAGTGGCTCCGGTACCCAATTTGATACCGGGGCCACAATATAATAAAAAAAACCTCAATTGTTCTGAATTCCACCAAACAAGTATCTGGACTGCGTAGTGGAGTGGTCCCCACAATATAATAAAAAATCCCTCAACTGGTCTGAATTCCACCAAAAAAGTATCTGGACTGCGTAGTGGAGTGGTCCCCACAATATAATAAAAAATCCCTCAACTGGTCTGAATTCCACCAAACAAGTATCTGGACTGCATAGTGGAGTGGTCCCGGTACCCAATTTGGTACCAGGGCCACAATATATCACCCTCAACTGGTCTCAATTCCACCAAAAAAGTATCTGGACTGCGAAGTGGAGTGGTCCCCACAATATAAAAAACACTCAACTGGTCTGAATTCCACCAAAAAAGTATCTGGACTGCGTAGTGGAGTAGTCCCCACAATATAATAAAAAAAAAACCAATTGTTCTGAATTCCACCAAACAAGTATCTGGACCGCGTAGTGGAGTGGCCCGGTACCCAATTTGATACCGGGGCCACAATATAATAAAAAAACCCTCAATTGTTCTGAATTCCACCAAACAAGTATCTGGACTGCATAGTGGAGTGGTCCCCACAATATAATAAAAAATCCCTCAACTGGTCTGAATTCCACCAAAAAAGTATCTGGACTGCGTAGTGGAGTGGTCCCCACAATATAATAAAAAAACCCTCAACTGGTCTGAATTCCACCAAACAAGTATCTGGACTGCGTAGTGGAGTGGCCCCGGTACCCAATTTGATACCGGGGCCACAATATAATAAAAAAAACCTCAATTGTTCTGAATTCCACCAAACAAGTATCTGGACTGCGTAGTGGAGTGGTCCCCACAATATAATAAAAAATCCCTCAACTGGTCTGAATTCCACCAAACAAGTATTTGGAATGCGTAGTGGAGTGGCCCCGATACCCAATTTGGTACCGGGGCCACAATATAATAATAAAACCCTCAACTGGTCTGAATTCCAGTGCACAGATGGCGGACACCGGATGGACGTCTAAAACCAACATAGCAGTTAAGGGCGCAGTTTCTCTTTTTTGTGACTGCACAAACAATTAACGTAGTAATAGAAATGACAGTTTTTTGTTTTTTTTTAAATATAGAAAGAAAGAAGGTAGTACTAGAAATGGCAGTTATTTTATTTTTTTTAAATAGAGAAAGAAAGAAGGTAGTAATAGAAATGGCAGTTATTCGAATCCCCAGGAGAGTCTAAGTGGGGTGAGCCACAGAGAGATTATTTCCCTCAGTTTCTCTAACAGGTTGTCAGTGTTGTGCCTCTTCTTAAAACCTGTGATACATAACTACACACACTCGGCAAAGCTTTTACAAATTATCTGCAGGACAGGAGAGTACCACTGGACTGTACTTTAATAGCAATACCTATTATTTTTGGGTACAGCAACAGTGAATGATCGTAGTTAGACTTTTAAATAGCAGTACAAGCTAGATTTTTTAAAATTTTGTAATATTTTTTCCCAATTATTTTTGGAATTTTTTTTATTATTTATATTTATTTTATTTTAAATAATTTTTTATAAGTTTTTTTATAAATTTAAATTTGTTTTTTTAGAACTTTTGAATAACTTGGAAATAACAATGCCCTTAGCAGAACAGACCACAGGACACAGGAAATACAGAAAGAAAGAAGGTAGCAATAGAAATGGCAGTTCCTCTTTTTTGGAACTGCACAAACAGTGATGAAAATGAAGGTGGAGCTGGTGGCATGTCACGGTCCTCTTCAGAGGACAATCTCCTGACCAGCAGGTCTTTGCACCGCTGTAGACTTGTGTCCGCCGGAGACAGAGACACAACATACGCTTTAAACCGAGGATCGAGAACGGTGGCCAGAATGTATTCCTCTGACCTTAAAAGACTGACCACCCTCGGATCCATGCAAAGCGTATGAAGGGCTTCATGCACAAGAGCTACATGCTTGGTGGAATCGCAATGGTGTACCAGCTCCTCCCTCACTTTCTCCAGCTGCTTCTGCAAAAGCCTGATCAGGGGAATCACCTGACTCAAGCTGGCAGTGTCGGAACTGACTTCTCGTGTGGCAAGTTCAAACGGCTGGAGAACCTTGCACAACACGGAAATCAGTCTCCACTGCGCTTGACTCAGGCGCATCCCCACTCCTTTTCCTATGTCGTAGGTGGCTGTGTAGGCTTGAATGGCCTTTTGATGCTCCTCCATCCTCTGCAGCATATAGAGGGTGGAGTTCTAGCATGTCACTACCTCTTGTTAATTTAGATTGCAAGGCTTGTAAATACTTTGAAGATAAAAAAAGCAGGCTGCACAGACTGTGGAGCTAGAAAGTGAAATTAAATGGACCACGTTACTTTGGTGGCTATCTATGCCCCCCCCCCCCCCCGCCCTACACTTGTAGTTGAATATAAAAAAAGCAGCCTGCATAGACTGTAGAACTAGAAATTCAAATATACAAAGAAATGGACAAGGGCAGTTTGGTATCTGTCTGCATCAGATCCCCTCTCCACTAGGAGTAAAATAGAAAACTATTCAGCCATTATATAATCTAGAATATAAATAGAAATTGAGAAAGGCAATTTGGTATCTGTCTGAATCATAATCATCAACATCCTCCTCAGCGCCAGCTACATCAATATCCTCCTCCCGGTGTACAACATTCACACCTTTATTAGCCAAATCTGTAACTGGACTGTGGGTGATCCTTCCAGCATATGCAGAGGGCGTGCTGCAAATGGTGGAAGGAGCCACCTCTTTCCGTACAGTGATGGGAAGGTCAGGCTTCGCAACCACCAACACCCTTGGACTCGCCTTGGGGATTTGTGATAATTTCTCTTTAGAAGGCAGAGTTGTTTGCTGTGTTGTTGCTGACAGCATAACTCTCTTAAATTTTTTGTAGGGGGGGGAGGAGGGCTTAGTTCCTTGGGTGAAGCTGAACCACTAGTCATGAACACGGGCCAGGGCCTAATCCGTTCCTTGCCACTGCGTGTTGTAAATGGCATATTGGCAAATTTACGTTTCTCCTCAGATGATTTTAAGTTTCTCTTTTTGCTACTTTTACTGAACTTGGGCTTTTTGGATTTTACATGCCCTGTACTAGGAGATTGGGCATCGGGCTTGCCAGATGACGTTGATGGCATTTCATTGTCTATGTCATGACTAGTGGCAGCAGCTTCAGCATTAGGAGGAAGTGGGTCTTGATCTTTCCCTACTTTATCCTCCAAATTTTTGTTCTGCATTATATGTAGCACAAGAGAGTGTACCCCGAAGCCACACACACTCGGCAAAGCCTTTAAAAGTTATATGCGGCACAGGAGAGTACCACTGGACTGGAGTTATACAGCAGTACCACTGGACTTATACTGCAGAATCAGTGAAATTTGTAATATGGCAGTAACAACAATGGACTTATACTGCAGAATGAGTGAACTTTGTAATATTGCAGTACCACTGGACTTATACTGCAGAATGAGTGAACTTTGTAATATTGCAGTACCAATGAACTTATACTGCAGAATGAGTGAACTTTGTAATATTGCAGTACCACTGGACTTATACTGCAGAATGAGTGAACTTTGTAATATTGCAGTACCAATGGACTTATACTGCAGAATGAGTGAACTTTGTAATATAGCAGTACCACTAGACTTATACTGCTGAATCAGTGAACTTTGTAATATAGCAGTACCAATGGACTTATACTGCAGGATTGTTTTGGGATATTTTTTTTATTTTTTTTATAATTACGTTTTTTGTCATTTTTTTTATAACTTTTTGGGAAATTTTTTATAATTTGGAAATAATGGGGAAATAACAATGCCCTTAGAAGGACAGAGCACAGGACACAGCACCACTGGACTGAACAGGACACAGCACAGGACCCAGCAGCACCACTGAGCTCAGAAGGACAGAGCACAGGACACAGCACCACTGGACTGAGCAGAACACAGAGCACAGCACAGCACAGAACTGAACAGCACGAGATATAGCAGGACAGAGGACCACCTAATACACCCTCCCTCTACCCTGATCAATGCCCAAATGAAGATGGCGGCGACTAGCGGGGAATTTATAGGATCCGAGTATTGCGAGATCCGACAGCGGGATTATGACTCAGAGCCTCGGTTTCAGTTTTGCAATTGGCGGGAATACCCGGATCTATCTCGGATCCGGCTCGGATCGGCAACGTTCGGGTGGGCTCGGATTTCAGAAATCCGAGTGCGCTCATCTCTACTTGTAACCACAGTAAAATGCGAAGCCCCATTCTGGTGATCACAGAATGATGCAGAGCCCTATTCTGGTGATCACAGTATAATGCAGAGCCCTATTCTTATGACCACATTAAAATACAGAGCCCGATTCTGGTGACCACAGTACAATGCAAAGTCTTATTTTGTACATTGCAAAGTCTTATTCTGTTGTGCATTAACTGGGTTAAATATACAACTGGGGTGCAGTAGTTTGGTGTTTCCTGTCTATGCAATGCAAAGTAATTCTGCTCCTTCTCACTTCTCATTGGCTGAACCTGTTATGTATATAGACTGGCAAGGTGAGCAGCCTATGCAGAGACTGGACCAGGGAAAATCCTGCTACGAGACTAGTACAAAACTTTTCTGGTTCTCCTGACTCCTGATACCCACACAGATACTTGTAAACCAGACACAGCCCACAAAAACAGATGGTTGTGCAGGTTAAAACCAGACAGGAGGCAACCCTAGTTGAGACGCTAAGTAAAATTGTGATTTCTGAGTGGTGTTTGAGGGAGAATGATCATTACTATTGGGAATGGTGTGGCTGCTCTGTGTTGTTTTGGGACTTGTGTGAGTACTATTATCTATTTGCATCTAATACTGCATATTTACAAGTGGGCCATTTTGATAAAGTTGCTTAATAAGTGAGAATGATGGTTATACTTACATCAAAATAACTACCTAAAATGCAGCCAGTGTACTGGTGATAACAGTTTATAGCCAGCAAATGTGACTATTACTGTTATCATTTTTTTTTTACATATACTTTCACAGAAGTTGGAGTATCCTCATTTAATAAGCTTTATGACACTTAATTTTAAAGAGAAAGAATTCTTCCCCGGTAAGGAAGTCTTATTTGGGCAAGCAGTGGCAATTTTTACCAGAAGTTATGAGGCTATAACTCTTTCATTGCATAATAACTTGTGGGTGGATTCATATACTTTATATTGAGAACGTATGGAATGTATGTCCGATTTGGCACGTTATACAGCATATTGAATTCTTCTATTGAATTGTTAAACTGCTCATATATTTTACTATTTGCTGCATGCCATTGTTATGCACTTTACAGATGTATACACTTGGCAGATGCATTTTGTAATGATTTTACAAAGTGAGCTGCAAAAAGTCATATCCTAGCCCAGGACATTGATTCTTACTATTATTTAGTTGCTAGGAGACATGTTTCTAACATTGTGGTGAGAATAAAATAGCAGGTTTTTATGCATCCATAAAGTGATTACATTAGTGTTCATGAGATGGTCCTAAAAAAACAAATTACTTGGATAGATGTGAAATGAGAGCTCTTTTGCCAAGCTAAACACCAAAACATGTGGAATGCTTGCAACAGGTGTCTTGGAATCCTAAAGCATAAGGTGTAACACGAACATGAAAAAGTTTGCACAGCATCCATACAGTACTTTAAAGGATAGCAATAATATTCACACTCATTACCTGCTCCCATTCCCAATTACAGGACTTTTCTCGGGTTGCACCCAACCTGTGGAATGTCCTACTTCCCACTGCAAGACTTTTCCTTGCCTCCAAACCTTCAAGCCCTTCCTGAAAACTCATATCTTTAGACAAGCTTACCAAATTCCTGAGCCTTATTACCAGCACGCTAAACTATTCACACAAGCTTGCATTTATTCTCCTTCTATGTTCAAAATCCTTCTGACCCCTGACTGGATCCAATAGCCCCTATAAGTAATTTTCCATTTGCTATATGTGTGTACCAATCTGCAATAAATGGCACTTAACATTGTGTATCAAACTTTTCCTACTTATAGACTGTAAGCTTGCGAGAAGGGCACTGTAACCACTTTGGGCCTGATTTTGAGTTAGGAGCAAAGCATAGAAAAGGAGCAAATTTGCACCTGGGCAAACCATGTTACAATACAAGGGATACAAATTGACTTTGATTTTTTTGCACGCAAGGAAAATACTGGCTGTTTTTTCATGTAGCACACAAATACTTGATAGCTTTATTTTTACACTGAAATTAAAGTTGATCTATGACATGCTGTATAAATTTGCCCCACATTTTACATTTACCTTCCCCTCTAATGCAACATGGTATTGTCAAGGTGCAAATTTGCTCCTTTTCTTTGCTTTGCTCCTAACTTAAAATCAGGACAGTTGTCTCTCTGTTTTAATACTGTGTGTATCCCCAATTGTATACCACTACAGAATATGCTGTTGCTATGTAAATAAATGTTAATGTTAATATTAAATAAATGATGACCAATGTATGAAATAATTACTTGTAACATTCACAAATATCCATGTAAAACCGTAGTCTGTGGCAGAATTCAAGACTGCATAATATTTGACAGTATTTGAAAATATAAATACTGTCTGTTTTACTTTAAACATGTTCTTCATAACTAGGGGAATTTGAAGACTCACAAATTCTAGTTGCCAAATTGAAAAAAGGTGATGTTAAAATAAAAAAAACTAAAACAAAACCCAAATCAATAATTAAAAGAATTAGACCTTTTTATTTGACCAGTTCAACAGAGAAGGGAATTTGTATATTGTAAATAAATAACAGAAAAATGGGCAGCACCTTCAAATCTTCAACCAGCATCAGTCCTAGCTAGCCTTGGCTGGTGTCTACTATAACAGGGAGAAAATAGCTCCAGGCTTGCCAGGGCAGAGCTAGTGCCTTTATGTGTGTGTGGGGAAGTGGTAATAAAAGTCAGTTTAAAAAGTATTATTATCACTATTTTTTTGTATCATGTTTGAACCATTTCTAAAATTATTATTTTATTTATTTACTGTACTTTAAACAGTGCTGTTCCTGTGAAGCTAGGACTGGCACTGAGATCTCTGAAGGAAGAGTACACCTGCCATCATCTCGATTTAAGCCAGACACTTTCAATTTGAGGGCTCTGTCCATTTTTTATACTTTCTTTAATTTTCTTTTAAACTAATGGCACTTAAAGTGTAAATTTGGACGTGAGCTGGCAAGAACATCAGAGACTAGCCAGAAAAAGTGGTAAGCACTATTGCTGGGGCAAAAACACTCAACTGCCTGAACAATATTTTTATCAGAAAAGGGGGCGATAACTAATTTTTTATCACCACAATGAGCAATGATAAACAATTACAGTTATCGCTGCCGTTACTAAATCTTTAATAAGCAGAGTAGACTTAGCAGATGTTTGAACTTCTTAGCAGCACTACTTGTAAATCTTGCCATTTGGTGTCACTCTCTGAGCCCTACAGTGAATTTTATTTTCCCCAAGGCTATAACAATTGATTTTTATGTTGCATTTGAGACAGGTAATTGATGTAAGGGAAATAAAAATAATTATTGCCTGCCTTGTGCATTTTGGCTAAGCAGTTTATTTTGCCAGTAGTTAGGATATGTTAGCCAGTATGCAGGCTTCACGTACATTTTTAGATTTTTACGCCAGCGAGCCTCATTAGTTGTGCTGGGAAAAGCACTTTTGCAAACTGAAGATTATTTTACCATGTGTAATCTTAGCAATAACATTTGCAACTTCAGGCAAAAGTCAGTTTTTGTCATTTAGGTATCTCATGTTGCGTTATTTTGTATAACATTTGAAAAGCCCGGATAAGCCATAAATGGAACTTCCGTTCTGTAAATTATAGAGGAAAAAAAGCATGAACTATAGGACAAGGGACCTGATGTGCTGTTTATCCATTTGGATAACTGGTAAATCGTTTATACCAACTCTGCACTAGTTATCTGTATAAGGATCTGACATGCTGTATTTCTATTTAGATATATGCTTTGCTTACTCCTCTAAACTATGTGTTTGCTTAAGAAATGTATTGCTATCTTTGTAGTGAGAAATTATTTCAGACAATAATCACATGACTCTGTTAATCTATTTAATCAATCCATCATAGGCTATTAACTTTATTGGGCTGTTAGTAAGTGTTGGGGTGTTTAGTAAATGTGTATTTGTTCTATATGTAAATGCAAATTTAACTATCATATTAAGAGTTACACAAAAGTTAAACAGGAAGGGAGGATTTTATCTGGAAGGACATCTACATGAGGAAAAAAATCCAACAATCACTTGTGAGGTCATGTTATTCTCCATTTTATGCACTTGCTTTGTGCACAGCCTGGACGCTTCCTGCTGAATTATTTGTGAACCATGCCTCCTACAGCTGCACTTTCACTATGATTTGGATGATTGGATGCTTTATATCATAGTTGCCTACTCTCCCGGAATGTCCAGGAAACTCTCGAATTTTTGGGAGTCCTCCCAGACTCCCAGGAGAGGAGGGCAACCTCCAGAATCCAGCTCTCCTCGTTGGTAAAGTGGGGGGAGGTGGGGCTAAAAGTGTCATCCTGGCCCCGTCCCTGCTGTGACAGGCCGAAATTGACAAACCCTGGCAGGGAGTGGGGCCTAATGAAATTATTTGCGTGGTCACGCCCCCATGAGGGTGTCCCCTCTCAGAGAGTTTGCAACCAAAGTTGGCAAGTATGCTTTATATTTACTGATGCTTGTATTCCCACCTTCAAACTACATTTGCTGCTCCATTTACTATGACTCTCCAACTGCTCCTAGTCCAGTGATTATCCACAGCCACCTCGCTGTACCTTCCAAAATGCCTAAACTGATATATGCCCTCATCACTCCAGGCAAATGTAACTCCAGGCAACCTTACTTTGTTTTACATTGTGGTGAAACAAGGTATTCATATCACCCTAACCAGCCTTTCCCTCATTTCTCACAAAATGTGGATTATAGCATGTACTTTTTATAGCCCTTGCTTTAGTTCTCCAGTCCAACAGAGTACAAATGCATTGTATATATTCATGTATATATATTCATGTGGATAAGGGGACATCCTAGCTCATAGTAAATATGTATATTGTGTATTGCATATTGATGATGTGGCAGAGAGGTTGTTATTCATTGTCCTTAAAGTGGAGCCAGGGGGGTTATGGGCAGGGATCATGTTGCAAGATACAGGTGAGGGGGAAGGCTAATTAGTGTCCATTGTTCTCACAAGACTACTTCAGACATTTGGTCTACAATCTGGGAGGGGAGTTTCTGTAAAAATTAGACCCTAGATATAAGAAGCCACTCTGTGGGGAGGTGATATTCATTCTGAGGATTGATTCATGGAAGGTGCAGCGTAGCTGGTTTTGAGTTTTTCGTTCTCTACCAATGGACTACAGCTGAAGAACTCCATGGGCCTTTAAGTCAGGGCATCCAGGTGACTGTAGCTCCTTTATCTAGTGGGGTAAGGGACAGATTAGAATTGGGCCAGAAAACTTGGTATCTTCACAGTCCTTATAAAGAATAAGGGATCAAATAAGGTTTAAGGTTACCATAGGTTAATAAAACAATGGGCAGACTAGATGGGCCAAGCGGTTAATATCTGCCGTCAAATTCTATGTTTCTTTGTTTCACCATTCCTTCTCTCTAACAACCATCTACTCTCTGTTAGCATCTCCTGAGCCCTCTCCTCTTCCCCATCCTGTAAATTTCCACTCACTAGGTGTCACCTGGACACCACTGATCCTACCATGTTCTCCTCCTTCCTGGACCTAAGCCTTATCATTGGCACTCTAAATTTACCTACAATCTTCAAAAATGCTCCTGTACCATGGAATGGCTCTGGAGGAAGTCACACACTCATGCTGACTTCCTTCACTTCAAGCTTATTCTCTTTTCTTACAGTTCTGCCCTAGCACTCTCTAAACAGTCCTAGTTCACAGCTTTCATTTCCTTCCAGTCCTCCAACCTCCATCACCTCTTAGCATTTTCAACTCCCTCATCAACCCACCGTCCTACACCCTTCCTTATTCTCTGCTCTTGAATGTGCTACCGACTTTTGCTAGGCCACCCATCTTCTCTTCCTTCACTCCAGTATCTGAAGATAAAGTCTGCATCCTTCTGTACCTCCTTCAACTGCCCACTTGATCCCATCCCTTTTCACCTCATCCACTCCCTATCTTTCTATCTCTGCCTCTTGCCTAACTCCTCAACCTTTCCCTTTGCTCTGGTACCTTTCTCTCCTCCTTCAAACTTGATGCTGTCTCTGCCATACTCGAAAAAGTATCCCTTTACCTGTCCTTTCTCTCTAATTAATGCCCTGTCTTCCTCCTTGATTTTACCTCCAAACTTATTAAACAGGTTTTCTACAACTGTCTCACCTCTTTATTTCATCTCATTCCCTCTTTAAGCCACTCCAATCTGAATTTCACTTCCTCCATGCCACAGAAACTGCCCTCACCAAGGTCACTAATGAGCTCTTTTCCAAAGAGACATTTCTCCCTTATTATTAGGGGTGAGCGGGTTCGGATTTTTGAAATCCGAACACCCCCGAACACCCCCGAACAGTGCCGATCCTGTCCTGCTCAGTCCAATGGTGCTGTCCTGTGCTCTGTCCTGCTCAGTCCAGTGGTGCTGTCCTGCTCATTCCAGTGGTGCTGTCCTGTGCTCTGTCCTGCTCAGTCCAGTGGTGGTGCTGCCATAATTGCAGTGGTGCTGTCCTGTGTTGTCCTGTGCTGCTTAAGTCCAGGTCAGTGTCACTGCCATATAAGTTCAGTCCAGTGGTGCTGTCCTGTGTCCAGTCCAGTGGTACAGCCATTTAAATCCAGTGGTGCTGTCCTGTGCTGCTTAAGTCCAGTCCAGTGGTACTGCCATATAAGTCCAGTCCAGTGGTACAGCCATATAAATCCAATGGTGCTGTCCTGAGCTGCAAAAGTCCAGTGGTGGTGTCCTGTACTGCATAAGTCCAGTGGTTCTGTCCTGTGCTACTTAAGTCCAGTCCAGTGGTACTGCCGTATAAGTCCAGTGGTACTGCCGTATAAGTCCACTGATCCTGCCGTATAAGTCCAGTGGCACTGCTGTATAAGTCCACTGATCCTGCCGTATATGTCCAGTGGTACAGCCGTATAACTCCAGTCCAGTGGTACTCTCCTGTGCCGCATATAATTTTTAAAGGCTTTGCCGAGTGTGTGTGGTTTAGGGGTACGCTCTCTTGTGCTGCATATAATGGAGAACAAAAATTTGGAGGATAAAGTAAGGAAAGTTCAAGAACCACTTCCTCCTAAGGCTGAAGCTGCTGCCACTAGTCATGACATAGATGATGAAATGCCATCATTGTCGTCTGCCAAGGCCGATGCCCAATGTCATAGTAGAGGGCATGTAAAATCCAAAAAGCCAAAGTTCACTAAAATGATCAAAAAAAAGGAATTAAAATCATCTGAGGAGAAACGTAAACTTGGCAATATGCCATTTACGACACGGAGTGGCAAGGAACAGCTTAGGCCCTGGCCTGTGTTCATGACTAGTGGTTCAGCTTCACACAACGATCTAAGCCCCCCCCCTCTAGAAAATTTAAGAGAGTTAAGCTGTCATCAAAAACACAGCAAACAACTTTGCCTTCTAAAGACATGGCATCACAAATCCCCAAGGAGAGTCCAAGGGTGTTGGTGGTTGCGATGCCTGACCTTCCCATCACTGTATGGGAAGAGGTGGCTCCTTCCACCATTTGCAGCACGCCCTCTGCATATGCTGGAAGGATCACCCACAATGCAGTTCCAGATTTTGATGATGAAGGTGTCAATGTTGTACACCAGGAGGAGGATATTGATGTAGCTGCGCTGAGGAGGAACTTGACGAGGAGGATGCTGATGTGGTTTGCTTAAATGAGGCACCAGGGGGGGAAACAGTTGTTGTCCATGGGATGAAAAAGTCCATCATCATGCCTGGGCAGAAGACCAATAAATCCACCTCTTCGGTCTGGAATTATTTCTATCCCAATCCGGACAACAAATGTATTGCCATATGTAGCTTATGTAAAGCTGCAATAAGCAGGGGTAAGGATCTTGGCCACCTAGGGACATCCTTCCTTATACGTCACCTGAAGACCCTTCATAATTCTGTGTTTAGTTCAGGAACTGTGGCTAGGACCGTCAGCAGTCCAGGGACACCTAAATCCCTTGGTCCTGTTGTATCCACACCAGCAACACCCTCCTCGTCCATTTCCTCCTCGATCCGGATCGGAGGTAGTCCTGCAGGCCATGTCACCGGCATGACTGAGTCCTCTTCAATCCGGGATTCTTCCGGAGGATCCTGCAGCGCTACGCCTACTACTGCCGCTGCTGCTGTTGCTGTTGGGAGTCGGTCATCTTCCCAGAGGGGAAGTCGTAAGACCGCTACGTCTTTCAATAAGCAATTGACCGTACAACAGTCGTTTGCCATGAGGACGAAGTACGACAGCAGTCATCCTATGGCAAAGCGGATAACTGCGGCCTTGACAGCTATGTTGGTGTTAGACCTGCGTCCGGTGTCCGCCATCAGTGGAGTGGGATTTAGACGGTTGATGGAGGTATTGTGTCCCTGGTACCAAATCCCATCTAGATTCCACTTCACTAGGCAGGCGATACCCGGGATGTGTGAGGATGAGGAAGTACACACTGAAGGGGGCGAGGAATCAGAGGATGAGGATGAGGACGACATCTTGCCTCAGTAGAGCCAGTTTGCTTTGTACAGGAAGAGATGAATTGCTTTTTTTGTGTGGGGGCCCAAACAAACCAATAATTTCAGCCACAGTAGTTTGGTAGGCCCTGTCGCTGAAATGATTGGTTTGTTAAAGTGTGCATGTCCTTTTTCCGCAACATAAGGGTGGGTGGGAGGGCCCAAGGACAATTCCATCTTGCACCTTATTATCCTTCTCAACCTCTCTGCTGCCTTCAGTATAGATGACCACTGCCTCCTTTTGCAAATTCTAGAAACTATATATCCCTGTGACACTGTCCTTATCTGGTTTTGCACTCGTTGTCAGTCTCTACATCTAACTCCACCACCCCCCAATTCCCTTACCTGTTGGAGTCCCCCGAACATCTGTTCTTGGCCACTGCTCTTGTCACTCTACATCTCTTCCCTTGGTGACTTCATCAGCTCAATTGGCCTCCAGTTCCACCTGTATGCTGTTGACACCCGAATCTATCTTTCCTCCCCTGACCTCTCGCCTTCCCTATTGTCTCGTGTCTCCTGCTGTCTCTTAACCATCTCATCTTACAAGTCCCAGAGCTTTCTTAAATTCAATGTTTCCAAGGCTAAAATAATGGCCCCACCCCCTCTCCAGGGCTCACTCACCTCCCCCTCTCTCTTTCTGTTGATAACCCTACCCTCTTTTCTGTCTGTCAAAGTCCACTGCCGAGGGGTTAACCTCAACTCTACCATCTCCTTCAAACCTCACATTCCAATTCCTGTGACCTACACCTCTGAAATATATCCAAGATCCACCCCCCTTTTTTCACCATGGAAGCCACCAAAACTCTTATTAACTTATTAACTCCCTTTTAATCTCGCACCTTAATTACTGTGATGATCTTCTCTCTACCAATCACTCTAGCCTTGCCAACTCCCACCACTACTCTTCAAGGCATCAAGTATGCCCTTAAAGCTAATTTCTTAATTCAAGCCTATCAACCCTAACTCCTTTGCCTCAGCTATCACCTTCACTCCCCACTCAGTACCACCCTATTTATGTCTTCCCCTTCCCTTTCGGATATAAGTTCTCATGAGCAGGACCCTCTTTCCTCATGTTCTCTTTCTACTATTACATCAACCTCTATATTTATAGACCTGCTTCCCTAGCCCTGTCTTCTTGAACCCAGGTCCACTTCACATTGGACATTACAATCAGTCTCACTCATTGTCATATGACAGGCAGCGCAACACCAGTCGCCAGAGCAAGCCGATGACCGGGGGAGAAGAAGCACTCTGTTTGTTAACCATGGAGAGATCTTTCTCGATTGAAACAGATTGGCGGTTGGTTAATCTGGATAAATTTTCAAATATAAGTGAGGGATCGCAGGAAATCCAAAATAGGTTGAATTAGATGGACTGCTGTCTTTTTCCAACCTCATCAGCTATGTAATTATGTAACTAAGTGTGCACCACCCTCATGTTGTCACACCAGAAGACAACTTGCTTACCCTGGAACCTAGCCACCCACAGCTCAACCGCAACGATGATGAGAAACAGTTCCAGCAGGACCGTATTAACTATTCAACCTGAACTGAAACAATCACCAGGCCAGTGAAACACGCACCAGTCATTGGCAAAGTAGGCCACTGAACCTAACTGAACCTGCAGCATCTGTAAATAGCTGCAGATCAATCAGGGTGTCAGGCCAGACATGGATCCTGTTAAAGTCCAGTAGGAACCATTCCCAAATCTACAAGATGCCCAGAATCATGGTTGACCGAGAAATGATACAGTTAGGGCAGGCAACACTAGTGGTCCCCGGCTCCAAATTACAGCAAAATATCCTACCCATCAGTATCACCTGACAAGCAAAATTAAACAGACCTAGGAGAGACTTGGACCATCTCCTCTGTATTTTCAGGGGCTCCATAGCTTCGGATATCATTGCACACCATTTTGCAATCTTATCTGTCTGCAACCGACATCTTATCCGCATGCAACTGACATCATCCCAGCTGCGTATCTTTCTCAATCCCCTGGTAAGACAGTCGGGACTTACGACCCTTTGTCTGATCATGTGCGACAGGCACCCCCAATGGCTAAAACAGGGTAACCAGGGAGAACTTTTTGGTTGTGGCCTTGGCCCACGACCAAAAGGTCCTAGATAGTGGGCGACCCCATGGTGCCCAGTGTCTGCTACTACATACTCAAAGTACAAAAAGGATACAGCACCACCCATTTGAAGGCACTTGTCCCCATAGAACCCACCTTCCAGTATTAAGTGCCCTGAAGGGAAAGGAGTAAGGGTGCAACGGGCGAAGCCAAAATGCAGACTCAATATCCCAGTTTGCAAACAAAGCCTTAACCCCAAAGCTACGTACCAAGTCCCAGGCTGATTCAAAGGATATTTAGGACACACGGCAGTATTGTGCTGGTATGGCATCGTTAACCGGCGCCCCGCGCGGGAAGGATAAATGCTGAATAAGACGGAACTTCCCGGGTGCTTTCTTAGACACCACCCCAATGAGAAAATTACCACGCCCTTTGGCTGCGAAGCCGGAAAGGGGCTGCACATGCGCCTTACAGCTACCTCCTTGCCCACCTTCCCAGCTAAAAATCCCGGAAATGCATAGGCAGATTTTAAATTCTTAACTCCTCATTTGCCCATTGATACCTCATCAGAAAGCCGACCCGCATAATTTCCACATACGACCGCCTCGGATATCTGGCCATGCAAGGGGCTTGGCTCAAAGAGATAATAGGGAAAAAGCCTTACAGAGAGCCCACAAGGGCGGGGCCACCATCTCCGCCCCCTTTATCAGGCTTGTCACAAGACCTCTCCAGGTAACCCCCTTCACAAAGTGAGCAGGTATGGGTGAACCTGCACACCATGCCGCAGATACATTACCACCTATTGAAGGCAAAACAGTGACTTCAAAGCATGCCAGGCCTCCCCCACCACGAGGGATGCTGGTTGGCTGCCAAAAAGGGAACACCCCGACCCTGCTGAGTAACTTTTACTCCAGTCTTGACGTCCTTGAACCCGAACATAAGGCTCAGGTGTCCCCCATTCTTAGCTCTGAATGCCTTATCGTACTCTAGCCAGCTCCCAGAACTAGTTGATGCATACACATCATGAATCATTTGAACATACTTAAGCACCTCCATGTACTCCCTGGGGTGAGACTCCAGGTAACAGGTCATGAATAGATACATCCTGCTCAACCAGTTAACGTGTTAAAATTAGCCTCATCGCCACCTCCCTTTGCAGTTTACTTGGCCTTCTCAGTAATGGTGAACATTTCAATGTACCATCCAGTAAAAATCTTGTCCCTAACAGATGCATGGACCACGCTATAGGTGGTTGCATCTCTGACTCTGTGAGCCTTTAAATCCTACCAGGCACGGGGTATGGACCCCCCTCCAGGGAACCCTGCTGGAGCACAACATACTGGCGCATTGTCTTTACTAGCTTGCACGGGCAGGTGCCAGAACTATTGTAATCTGTGCTAGTGCTCTTATAATCAGAAAATACAAGCAAGTCATCATGGAAATAGATGTCATCACACCCACCCATCATCCGGGAACCACCATCATAACCAAACAAGGAAGCTGGGCTCTTCTGAGCCAGATCAGACCGGGAACCGCTGCTGCGAGTGTAGCCACTGCTGTAATCCATGACCTGATCAACAGGGTAATCTGCTGGTAGAGAACGTTTAGTATCATCATCACCAAACAAACAAAGCAACCTATCTGACCCGGAGGAAGACACACTAGGCTGCAGACTATCTGCCTCAGATGCTGTACGGGAGTGAATGTCACCAGCGCCATGGGAGGACCGTGCACTAGAGGCCCGGCCCCACTACCAGAACCATCAGTCTGAGATCCCATCTGCCCGCCATTCCCATACTATAATAGCACACACTGTTCTGTGACACCATACACCACTCCATGCACCACATGCACTCTAACACAATATCACATTCAGTACTGTGACATCATGCAATGATCTATATATTATATGCACTGTACACAAAATCACACACAGCCCTGTAACACCATACACTGCGCCGCGTACCACACGTACTGCACTATATTATCAGATACCGCTCTGTGACACCATACATGGCTCTGTGTATTAAATGCACTGTGCTATAATATCACATAGAGCCCTGACACCACACACAGCCCTGCATATTACATGTACGGCACTACAACACCACACCTTTCTCTGTAACTTCATACACTGCTTTGTGTATTACATATACTGTACTATAATATCACATACTGCTCTGTTAAACCATACACTACTATGTGCATCACATGCACTGTGCTACAACACCACACACCGCTCCGTGACACCACACATTACCCCGTGTACCACATGCTACGTACTATAATATCACATACTGGTCTGTGCATTACCTATACTGTAGTACAATACCACATGCAGCTCTGTGACAACAAACACTGCTTTTTGTATCACATGCATTGTGCTATAATACCACAGGCAAGAAACAAGTGAAGCAGGGAGAAGGAGACAGAGATACAGGCTGCAAAAGGAAAAGTGAAAGGACACAGGCAAAAATCAAGGAACTAAGACAGAGCAAATGCAATGGCTACTTATCCGCTGCTTGTCTGGATATGGAGAATGAATTGACTCCTCCTTTACCATATATAGTCTGTCCAGTTGCTCCTGCCCTCACTGTGACCCTTACGTAGGCATCATCACTTCCTTGGTTAGTTAAACTTAAGTGGGCCTAATAGTTATGTACACAAACCTCAGTTTTTAATCTCCTTTGGGCTTAATTCCTCCCTCAGTTCTAATTCCCATACTTGTACTACTATGTTGTACCATTGATGCACTTGAGTTTTTTATGCATTTCTTGCAGTCATCATAGTTACATGTATATTCTTTACATTAAATTTGTATTCTATTCTGAATTTTCCATCTTCTATGTAAATTATTTAGGCACTAAGTTCATTCAATATAAATTTGTCAAATTCCATAACTTAAAACAATGAACTATTAGCCTTTGGTAATAACAGGTAAATAAACATACATTTACATTCTTTATGCTATAATCATCGTTTTTCCCCAAATGGACTATTAAAAAGGTCAATTAATTTGTGATTGAAAAAAAAAGCCCTTTTGATAATCCCTTTCGCTTGTGCCATGATGTCAGCATGTCAAAAACGTTTTAAATCCATTGTTACGTGATCATGCTAGTCTTCAATCTGTTGATGCCAATTTATCCCACCGCTCCTGATTCCCCAGTAGGACTATGTCATGAGGAGCTCACCATGGGAATGCAATTGTTTTGGACCATGAAATAGTGTGTTTGCCCCCACACTGCTGAAAAGGCAAGGGCAGCCACCAGAGAGGCATTGTCATTCACTGGAGGGAGCTGAATGAAAGATGAATCACTGCCCTGGTCATCTTACCTGAGTGATTCTTCTTTCTTTTTTTTACTAAGTCAGCAGAATGAAATGTTCTTTATTGCCAGTGCTACATTAAAGTTGGTAACCCTGGAGAACTTACATGATGCATGCATATTGCCACAGCCTAATTCTGGATCTTCTATTTTTTTTAATTGATGAAGAAGAGCTTTGGATCCCAAACTTTCTCAGTTCGAGGCACCCTTGGGGCCCCTATTGCTGGTAACTCTGCATATTAGTCAGTCAACTCCTGGACACACAAATCCCCATTAGGTAAGTGCTAGGTCCATGGGTTACATTAGAGCTCATGATAAGATAGGAACCTCAATCAGTTGCAGTGAGAAAATTATTATTTTTCAATAAGTTAACTGCATTTCCCACCGTATTGCATAAACTCTGATGCTGCACAGACTAAGGTCATTATGGTGGGGGAAAACAGGAGCTGGTCTACCTTTTATGACCTTTGCTGATTTTCCCAAGACCCCACACATAACATTTTCTGTATTTATAATATGCTTTTTGTTAATGTCTACATTTCTCTCCCAGGATATGCCTGGGATCGGATTTGGAAAGTCTAATTCTGACCAATATTGGACTAAAATAGTCCAAAATACTTTGGCCAGTCCCATTAATCTCTGTGGTGGAGATGCAGTTTAAGGTTCTCTCTAGCTGCTATAGGTGTCTTTCTCAACTGTATAAAATGTATCCGGTTGTCTCAGTTTTCTGCTGGAGATGCAGTTGTATACAGGGTCCCATCAACATATTTGGTGGGCCAGCCCTATTGTAGTTCGCTTCTGGAGTAAGGTTCGAGAATATGCCAGAGAAATCATGGTAAGCCCAGTACCATAAAGCTCAGACTTCTGGCTGCTTAATCTTCTTGAATGTCCCAATCTCCCACTATAAAAAATCATTACTTAGGGCCTGATTCATTAAGGATCTTAAATGAAGAGGTATCTATTTCAGTTTCCTGGACAAAACCATGTTACATTGCAAGGGGTGCAAACTAGTTTTCTGTTTTGCACATAAGTTAAATACTGACTGTTTTTTCATGTAGCATGCACATATCAACTTTAAATTTCAGTGTACAAATAAGCTATCAAGTATTTGTGTGCTACATGAAAAAAACAGTCAGTATTTAACTTACATATTTCAGGGGAACCCTTTGTGTGGTGAATAACCCTCTGATTAAGTTGATAAGTGGCTTGACAATTCTGGAGTACCTGCAGAATAGAAGGAAAGACCAAAAGCTCCCAAAATTAATGGGTCACAGCCAATTTAACATAGCCATCACCCTCGCTGGACCAGTGGCAGCCCCTTCTTGGCTAACAATATGCCCCACATACTTGACATACTCGATCTCTTGTCCCAGCTGCAGCTGACATGCATATCAAAATTATGCTTCTTTGACCCTGAGAGCTAGAAGATTCTTGAAAAATGACACTTTTTCCTAGGCACTGGAGTTAAACATATAGCTGTCACTATACTTAAAAATGCCCCAGAGGTTGCACACTCATTCATACATCACTCAGAGGCACTACTCATATGCCTGTAATCAAAGTGCATGTTCTCTACAGTGATTCCCAGAAATAAATACAATGAACTGAGTCTAACTAAGTCCGTGGGCATAGTTGCAAAAGCAACATACAGCAATTATATGATTGTTGCAGCATCCGTTCATCATATTATCAATCATTAGGCTGGGTACATGACAAGATGCCATTATTTACAGCCTGCCATGTCTACTGGGATCTCCAGCTCTTTTTGCAAACTCATGTAGCAGTCTTGTCAGAAGTAACCAATTTGAGTGTTTATTCTACTTTTGAGTTGCTTAAAGTTATGAACTGTCAGTGACAAAAAACTCTTATTTAATAAAAGACAATGGACCGGAAACAAAACATGTAGGGAGCTATTTCTAAATCTAAGTTTTATAAATGAATACCTATGAAATATAATTTGGGTTTCACGTGATATTGCCAGAGTATCTGGTCCAGTTTTGATATCTGTGGTAGAAAAAGGGACTTTTGCCTTTTAACAAATAGCTCAGTCTATATTGAAGTGGAGTATGAGTATCCAATTAAGCAGTGAAATACAATTTTGTATGGAGGAAAAATGTGATATATGGGATGGCAAGGAAAGAAGAAAATTCACATTTGTTTCAAAGTGGTACTTGAACTGGTTCATTAAATCAGTGCTGAAGTTTGAAAATTTGGTTCAAACCCCACAACTTTAGACTTAAACAATTAAGCTAAAGTTGAGCTATACTACTGTATTCTGCATCTATATGTATATATATATATATATATATATATATATATATATATATATATATAAATATATATATATATATAGTCACATATTCAACATTCAAATGTAAGGTTAAACAGCCAACATATTATAGTTTAGTTCAATATAGTTTGCTTTAACTGGTGGATGTAGATTTTAATATTTTAACTCAATACAGTCTTCAAAACTGGTAATCTGGTATATATATATATATATATATATATATATATATATATATTGTTAAGTACGTATTGTCGCTAACCAATAACGATTGTCGAATCTCGATTTGTGTTTAGAACGCACAAAGATTTATTCTCAAAAAGTAGCAGTAGATATTCAAGCGAAAAATTATAATAAGTACAGCCGTTACTTATCGAAGGCGCTCTGGATCCAGTGTACAGTCATTCAATCCTGAAGTCTGGGGACGAGATGTCTGCACACTAGATGAGGAGCTGCTGTTTATATGCACACAGAAATACAGTAAAACAATGCAGAATGGTATAGCTTGCTTCTATTGGTCCAGGTTTTAGGAAGGTCCAGGGGTTGTCAATCATTGGCTAGTTCAACCTAAAGAATCCAAAGGAGGGGGTCATCTCCTCAGGGGGTATGCTCCGATCTTCCCGCCAAGATTCCTTAGTCTTTAATAGTTCATAATTCCCTATCATTCATAACCTGCGTATGCACTCTGCGATGCAGAGTGGCCCGGACAGTTGCAAATGTTAAGAGGAGTATTATGATACCACACATGATATGATTCCTTCAACCTGTACCATATGTTTTACTGATGTGCATATAACTTATGATATTACACATAAATACTACTATATTTCGACATAAATGACTATGTGTTGCAACTACCATTAATGTGTACTATTTTACAAGTGTGCGTGTGTGTGCGAATGTATGTAAAAGACTAAATACTGTTGTTGCCACGTGTTGCAGCTGCGTATGCCCTTTTACGCCGTAGCGTGCCCTTTTACGCCGTAGCGTGCCGTACGCATCTTTTCAGACAAAGACAACCAAGTTTGCTCGATTTTAATTGAAATGACTTTATCCAATATGCTGACTTCGACAATATATATATACATACATATATATATATATATATATATATATATATATATATATATATATATCACATCTGTATCTCTATCTCTATCTATCTATATCTATCAATCTATCTATCTATCTATCTATCTATCTATCTATCTATCTATCTATCTATCATCTATAATATAAATGCTTAGTGGCGTGTGTTAGTCTGTCTGTGTGTGTGTGGAAAAAATAAAACCAAGCTGCAGCACCACCTGCTGGGCAGAGTTATACACTGACCTACTAAATTCTTAGTGTGTGTGGAAAAAAAAATTCAGAAAGGGCTGAAATTTGGTATACTAAGATGTTTTTAATTTGTTAATTTAATTTGTTAATTGTTAAAAGTGTTTATAAAGATTTTAAAAATATATATATATATTTCTTGAAGGAGAAGTGACAGTTGGGAGTGGTTGGTGGTTGCCGGGGGTGACAGTGGGGAGTGGTTGGTGGTTGCCGGGGGTGACAGAGTGAGAGGAGTGTGATACTCAGGACCGCTGAGATAGATCCCTGTGTCTGGATAGACATCTGGATAGATGTGGCGATGAAAATGAAGGATGAGGTGAAGGAGAAGAATGATGAGGTGGTGACATGTGGACAAAACCACGTTAAAAAAGGGCGCTTACGTCGGGAAGTAACGCTCTTCCCCTGAGGAGGCCTGGGCTATGGCCCAAATGCATGACAAGAACCTTTTTAACACCTTAAGTAGCTTGATTTGACTAGAATGCATGAGTATCATGCACGGGTTAACTTGTATATATATATATGTATATATATATATATATATATATATATATATACACATGTATGTATAAATAGCCACATGTTCACTGTTCAAATGAGGAAAACATTAGCCATTTAAGCTTAAACAGTCTACATTTTATAGTTTAGTTCAACATCTTTTGCTTTAACTGGTAGCTGTATATGTTAACTCAATTCAGTCTTCAAAACTGCTAATCTGGTAGTGGCAGTTAATCCGAAATGGGAAAGTTACAGAAATCAATTTTTTTTTATTTTTTTTTTCCCTGTCAGCTAATTAACTGATTTTACATTTGTTTATATTATTATTATTATTATTGTTATTATTATTATTATTTTTTTTATCATGTATTCTTAAAAAGACTCTTTAAACAATAACAAGGCCACTGATACTACCAGCTGCTTGAAGCCTAACTGGACCCATTAGTATGAATGGAGTTGGAATATCGAAGTTTGCTTTTAAAATAATTTGCACTAGTGTGTAGTACAAATACAACTATACTGTTCCAAATTTGATCTTCTGGGTGATACCATTTGCATATTGTTCCTTTACCTGATGTTTACAGAATGACGTGGGCTTGTTCTAATTCAGACCATACACCTACAGAATGATAATATTTAAATTTATTCATGCTCCACAGTGTAGGATAAATTGCTCTGGTCAAGGTGAGAAGAGTTATACAGACAACCCGGCGGGGAGGATATTTAACAAGGCAAGTATTTTAAGAGGTGGTGCTAAAGTGGTAAGATGTTGAACTTTAATGTTATGTTTAACAACAGCCATAACCCCTTGTATGGGCAATAATCTCTTCCTCCATGAAAAATCATAAGTTGGACACATGGGGCCTGATTCATTAAGGATCTTAACTTAAGAAACTTCTTTTTTAAGTCTCCTGGACAAAACCATAATACAATGCAAAGGGTGCAAATAAGTTTTCTGTTTTGCACATAAGTTAAATACTGACTGTTTTTTCATGTAGCACACAAATATCAACTTTAAATTTCAGTGTACAAATAAGCTATCAAGTATTTGATAATACACCCACAACTCCCTAATGAAAGGGATAATAGTAGTTGAAACACAATTCCAGTTGGTACTGAACACATGTGGTAACGGATCCTAATGAGATCCTTAAGTGTGAGAGCGTTTATGATGTAAAGCAATAAATTACAGGAATGAATGATCCGGATCGTATAGTGTACTAATCACATACTCCAGTCTGTGGAGGGAAGAAATAAACAGCCGTCCTGAGATCCAGCCCGTGAGCAAGTATCGGAACTAGAGTCAGCATTGAAACTTATCACAGCTGTGTGTGAAAGCTATGATAACATAGAGCAATATGATGGAAAAAGTGCAAGAATAAAAGCTCCAAATTGTGTAGTGTACTTAGCTCATGCTCCAGCCTGTGGAGAAAGAGAGCAAACGTCCGTCTTAAGATCCAGCCTGCCAGCAATTCCTTAAAGTTGGATTCAGCACTGTGTCCGAACAAACCCCGGGGTTATGGGACACCAATAGTGTGAAGATACCGGGTTTATCTGGCCCAATGCTACCCACTTCATGCTGGCTGGCCACTCACTGGTACCTTCCTATGCCAGGGAAGTCTACCCAGTACCTTCTAGGATTCGTATAGTCACTCAGGCAAAATGCAGTTATAAATACAACAGTATATTTATTGTCATACAAACAACACTACAATATTATGTACACACAGTAAATAAATGCCAGGCAGGTTCCTTTGCTGTAATAGTCCATTTCCGTCTTGTTTGTACTGCTGAATATTGTTGTAACTGGATTTTCCCTTGGCCAGATTCTGCATAGTACAAATAAACTTCATATGTAAAATCATTCCATTCCGGTTCATCCCAAAAATTACAGGCACTTGCTTCCTCTTTCAACATTAGGAACACATCTAACAGGTTCTCCAATTTCTCCTGTAGACTGGCTCCTTACCACATAATAATCTTTGGGCACTCCTCATCCCAGTAATCCAAAATGTGCTACATTGTGGTGGGGTGGTGCCACACATCCATATCCCCATCCTGCAGACTCTGCCACAGTCCTTCATCCCAGTACACCTATCTCCTGGTTGTACTGGACTGCTTCATCCCTTCCTTTGGTAACTTTTTCAACACTGGGCTGTGATCTGCTCTCTTGTTCCTAGAGCTCACACCCATTTTACTTCCAGGGATCATCTCGCTGTGATTTCCCCTCTTTTAAACACGGTTCCATCTTCCGCTCTCCTCTGGCGGGGTGCGCTTCCCCTTATCAAATCGGCACTTAGGCGGGATCTTCCCTCGCCTAAAGCCCACAATGCTTTTTGTGACACTTTCTGCCTTAAAGCCTTTAGGAGTAAGTTCAGGATAATGTGGTAACTGGTTTCTAGTGCTAACTGCTTTGCAGAGCCCTTGAATGTATCACGATACAGTTCCCCTGCAGCTCTACCCAGAGAGGACCTGGGACTGAGTGACCCCACTGCTTGCCACCAAAAATGTGAAGATACTGGGTTTATCTGGCCCAATGCTACCCACTTCACGCTGGCTGGCCACCCACGGGTGCCTTCCTATGCCAGGGAAGTCTACCCAGTACCTTCTAGGATTCATATAGTCACTCAGGCAAAATGCAGTTATAAATACAACAGTATATTTATTGTCATACAAACAACACTAGAATATTATGTATACACAGTAAATAAATGCCAAATAGTCCGATGCAGTTTCACTATCTTTTTGTTTTATGGGGAAAATCTTACTCCAATTTACTAATACTGGAAAATAGGGGGCTAAATGTGAGACAATTTGCTCTATGTTCTCTTAATTACCTTCATCTGTCACGGTGTCATCTCCCTCCAACAAACAATCTCTAATAAATTTTTGTATGTTAGTATTGGGAGGGAGACATGCCCTAAACACTAGCCGCCAATCTTTATTGGTTGGTTTGTGTGCATTTCCTAAGTTTTTAACAAACTTCTGACACTTAGCCAACTCTTTTCTAGGATCTGGGAATTCAGTCATAATGGAACGTAATTCTGATCTAGTCCAGGGACAATGCATTGTAACATTTCTTACAGGAACTATACCATCCTTATCCACCTTCCCATTGGGAACTTCTATTGTGCGGACAGGATAAGTACCAACTGGTTCACTATCTTCAGGATTAGTCACAGGAACCGCTGCTTCAGTACCGCTGCTTCCTAGTGGTCACTCCACTACTCTCACCTATCTCAGCCACTGCCCCCTTTCCATACTTACGCTGAACCTCTAGCATATTAACAGCAGGGGCAATGGCTACAATTACAGTGGGCTCATCCTCTTCTTCAGAAGCACTTGCTTTAAACTGACTTAAAACAGGATATAACTTGGCAATTTCCTTTTTTTCATTTTTAATAATGGCTGTACTTACTCCTCCCGCCACATAAGGTGGCGTGGGCATGCTTGTGCTAAGTTCTCCACGCTTCTCAATGGTTACTTCCGCTGTGCGCGCACTTTTCGCCACACCTACTTCCGCTGTGCACTCGCTGCTCTGCCACGTGTTGTCTTCCATTTGTCACAATTTCAAACAATCATTATGTTTATTTCTCACTTTCGTTGACTTAATCAACCACACTTTATCTTTTACATTATTTAGTACCTCTAAATTAAAACTCCCTATTGTTGGGAAAGGCCTAACACAATCCTTTATCATCTTGACCCACGTGTCGCAATACGCAGTTGCGTATGCACCATATTTCTTACACATAAGAAACCTTGCTGAACCAATAGGCCCTTCCTTAGGCAGTACCTCGGCCATCTCTAGCATCTGCTTAGCGCCCATGTTGAACAATAGGGTCCCAGGAATATCACAATATCCTGCCACAATATAGGGTCCCAGGAATATCACAATATCCTGCCACAATATAGGGTCCCAGGAATACAATATCCTGCCACTACTTTCAACACTCTGCCACCAGCAATCTACCGCTAGAGATATTTTACCGGCCTGTGGACGTATTTGCTATAAGCCGCGTCCACTCGCTTCCTGTCGTACTAAACGAGGACCCCTAATACAGAAATATCAATGCGGACTAAAGTGCTATCAGCTCCCCGGTTACCCCTGACTCTCCAGCAAATCTGTTGAGTTTATTACAACTGGCAGCACCCAGTAAAGTCAATTACCTGCCTTGCCAACAGAATTCCTCCTCGTGCTCCCAAGTCACAATCACGGCTTTCCTTGCCGTGCAATCCGATCGCAATGCTTAAAGATACTAGTTATCAGTAAACGTTGTGATTATTCTTGGGTGCACGTCGCCAGTATACCTGCCTTGTATACCGTACACCAGTTGGGCACCTGCCTCGTCAGACAGCAACTGACACTCTATTTAACAATAGATCAAACCTTAGTGTATTTTAAGTCACCAAATCACACGACATACACCTTTTCTGCGCAGAAAATCAAAGTTCCCAACAATAGTAATAACTTTTCAGAGGTTTTAACAAGTGATTATACTATGCATGTGTAACAACTATCAAAACGATTGTTTATACACGTGGCAAATCTACCGGAAGTTCACATACGCTAGGCAGGAAGTACACATACGCTAAGCAATACAATACATTAAAACGCAATATGACAATAAAAAGAAACAGTTTTCTCTTTAGTCCCTAGATTCAAGTTAGCACTCCTTCAGATTATGCAAAAACGGACATTCGGTTTCACAACACAGAGTAATGAACAGGTTTTGAACACATTGCGTTCTTACCCGTATATGACGCATCTCCACCCTTTGTTGCGGAACCAAAATCCGTTGGTCTTGCGTATCGTCCGGTAGCGTAACCTCCGCTTCGAGCCCCCAAATTGTTATGCACGTTGTGTCGCTATCCAATAACGATTGTCGAATCTCGATTTGTGTTTCCAATTCACAAATATTTATTATCAAAAAGTAGCAGAATAATTCAAGTGAAATAATAATAAGTACAGCCGTTACATATCGCAGGTGCTCTGGATCCAGTGATCAGTCATTCAGGTCTGAAGTCTGTGGTCAAAGATGACTGTCCACTAGATGAAAAGCTCCTGCTTATATGCAGATAGAAATACAGTGAAACAATGCAGATGACGTGGCTTGCTTCTATTGGTCCTGGCTTCAGGAGGGTCCAGGGTGTTGCAGATCATAGACTAGTTCAAACCAAAATATCCAAAGGTAGGGGTCATCTCTCCAGGGGATGTGCTCCGACTTTCCCGCCAAGAATCCAGTCTCAACTAGTCTATTAGCATTTTATAGTCAGCATCACTTTAAAGGTTTATTCCCTAACATCAATAACTAGAGTATGTAATGTGCGATCTCTTCGCTGAATGAACCGGACAGCTGCTGATGAATAGGGGATTAAAATGATACTAGACACCCTTCCTTTAACCTGAACCATATGTTTTACTAACATGCATATAACTTATAATATTACCCATAAATACTACTATATTTCGACATAAATAACTATGTGTTGTAACTACAATTAATGTGAACTAATTACAAATGTGTGTGTTTGTGCGAATGTATATAAAAAGTGTAAAAACTGTTATTACCAAGTGTTGCGGCTGGATACGCCCTTCCACGCCGTAGTGTGCTCTACACATATTTTCAGACAAAGACAACCAAGTTTGCTAGATATTAATTGAAATGACTCTATCCAATTTGCTGACTTCGACACTCTCAAGACTCCTCTCACCTCCTCACCTCTATCCACCCTGCCCCAACCAGACGGCCTCCCTCTACAACCGTACCTTAACCACTAACCACCACTCTTGTTGCTGTCGCCCCTGCCTCTTCTGTCCACCTTAGCTGCTCCAAACCCCAGCTGAGACACTCCAAATTTACCTGCTTCCTCCAAAAATGCACTCATACTGCTGAATGTCACTGGAGAAAATCTTGATTCCTGGCTGACTTCCTTCACTTCAAGTTTATCCTCTCATCTAACAGTTCCACCCTCTCCCTTGCTAAACAATCCTTCTTTACATATCTCATCTCTTCACAGTCCTCCAATCCGTGCCGCCTCTTTGCCATTTTGCTATTCCTCTCTTCTTACTCTCCTGGACCTCTCAGAAGCCTTCGACACCGCCTCCTGCTTCACACACCTCCAGTCCATTGGTATCTCTGGCACTGTCCTTTCCTAGTTCACCTCCTACTTTGCCGACCACGTGTTCTATGTCTCCACCATTGGTTCCTTCTCCCCCATTCTACCCTTGCAATTTGGGATCCCACAGGGCTCTGTTCTTGGCCCTTTTCACTTTACACCTCCTTCCTGGGTGAACTCATTAGCTAAAATATAACCAACACACATATATAAGGGGCGCTAATTCTCTTTGAAACACCTGATTGAGATGCTGCTGTCTGAGCAGGATCTGGACCCGCTGGTATATAGAAAACTAAAAAAATTGGGTAAGACAACGCAAAAAAGCTCTAATCAGTACAATATTTATTACACATAAAAAAACCAATCGGAATGTACATCACTATGGGCATATATAAGTATACCCAAAACTACAATACACACTGGTCTTATATTTAAACACTCATTGAGAGATGATGAATAAACAATTAAAAATTGCTGTCACAATGACATAAAGTGCAAAGATTAGGAAAAAAAACAATGCATATATACTTGTAGACACCACATGTGATCAGGATGTGGCGTCAATACCATCAGAACACTTGGAGAAAATTATAGAAAAAGTTTCACACAGCTGTGTATAGGTATGCTGTTATTACACTTGTAATCTCATATGGATGGCAGAGCCTAAAAGGTCAACAATAGTTGTGCAGGAATGGAAAAAACAGTTCCGTGATAAATAAATCGGAATCAGTGTCCTGAGCGTTCCACTTTGATGTTTCCAATATGAATACAGCCGGATGACCAGCGTGTAGCACTGTTCTATTTCGGCAATGTGAATATTTGTGCCTGTGAATCGGACTCAGACTCCTCAATTCACAGCTGGATGTTTTTGATGGAAACGCTTCCAAAAAGGCTGAATATACAGCGTAATAGACAGGTGGTATAAGGATTAGCCGACCCGTGTCACCAATTGGCTATTTAGCAACATTCAGTTGCAACTAATGAAGCAAACTAGATGTTCTCCGCACTCCGCTGGGGGTTGTGCCCATAAGTAATCCAGACAATTTGGAAATAACAGCATGTGTGATAATATTAAGAAAGTCCTAACCCGGGGTATATGATGAGAGGTTTCTCCAATCTCCAAGTATCCAGTGTGTACTGCAAAATTTATGAAGTCCGTATGTTCCGCCTGACACGTTTCTCGGCACTATGTTGCCGTTTCATCAGAGGTTCTGATGGTATTGACGCCACATCCTGATCACATGTGGTGTCTACAAGTATATATGCATTGGTTTTTTTCCTAATCTTTGCACTTTATGTCATTGTGACAGCAATTTTTAATTGTTTATTCATCATCTCTCAATGAGTGTTTAAATATAAGACCAGTGTGTATTGTAGTTTTGGGTATACTTATATATGCCCATAGTGATGAACATTCTGATTGTTTTTTTTATGTGTAATAAATATTGTACTGATTAGAGCTTTTTTGCACTGTCTTACCCAATTTTTTTAGAACTCATTAGCTTCCTCGACCTTCAGTACCACCTTTATGCCAAAGGCACTCAACTCTACCTCTAATCTCCTGACCTCTCTGCATCCTTCCTCCTGGATGTCCTCTAGATCTCTGAAACTTAGAATTGCTAAAACCGAACTTATTGACTTCCCTCAATCTAGAACCTCCTCCCTCTCTGACCTCTCTATCACTGTTCACAGTTCCACTATCTCAACTTTGCTGTCTGGGTGTCATCCTTGACTCCTCCCTCTCCTTTGCCCCCCCAAAATCATTCTTTTGCCAAATCCTGCCACTTCCAGTTACGCAACATTGCTCGAATTCGGCCTTTCCGCTCCCAGGACGCCACCAAATTTCTCATCCACTCCCTGATCATCTCTCGGTTGGACTACTGTAACCTTCTCCTTACTGGCCTTCCCCACTCTCATATGGCTCCTCTTCAATCTATACTCAATGCCACTGCTAGACATATCTACCTTTTCTTTAAAGTCTATCATCCTTCTGCTTAACTACTCACTATGTCGCTAACCTCTCCCTCTCTCCTCTTCTTCCTCCTTTCTTCCCTCTCACTCTGTGTGACCTTGTCCCCATTTTACCCCTTGTGTCTTTCGGTTTGTCCGCCCTTCCCTATAGATTGTAAGCTCCACTGGGCAGGGCCTTCTCTTTTCCTGTTTCCATCACTTTAACTTTGCTCTCCAGCTACTCTGCCTACCTCCTTCTTGGGCCTTCTGCCCACTGACTCCACATTTGCATTTCTCTGCACCTTCTCAGTGGCTCTTAACCTGTTAGCTGCACCCACACTCTTGGGCACAAGTTTCACTCTTTCAGGTTTTCGTTTTAGCTGTGCTTTAAACTAAAAGAGTTACAGTTCTACTTGTTTATTGTACTGTACTGTTGGTATACCCTGCACATTCCTTCTATTTGAATCTACACGGCGCTGAAGACACTTTGTGGCGCTCTAGAAATAAAAATTAATAATAATAACAAAAATTTGTATAATTTTGCCCCTTAATGTAATGCAGTTAAATTTGCTTCACTAAACGGCAGGAAAAAATATTATTAGTAAATCTAACCCTTAGCATTTTCTAATACCATGTATTTAACATGAAAACATCGTACAACTGAAAAACCGTGACAAACACCAGTGGGCGATATATATTATGAGGATATAATTCCATAAACACAAGTCCTTTTAAACCAGAGACAGATATACCAAGTCCAATAAAAATAAAATCAGTTTATTATCAGATGCAAAGTTTTGCATACAGTAGATGTCTTCCGTGAATTCATATGGAATCTCAAATGAAAGTGCTTGTACTCATGAAGCAAATACATGTAGAAGAAAAAAGAAATATACCATGGTGTAATACCTTCAAACCACATTGATTAATAAAGAAAAAAAGTACATATTTATAAAACATTCTGATATGGCATCTCCAAACAGTGAGTAATGGCCACCTAGCAGAGATAGCCGATGGTCAAAAGCTCTAAGAAAGTTCTTTTCATCTGGGCGCCTATGAGCTCTGTTTCACACTCCAGAAGTAGATGACAATCTCAACATCAAAATGGGATAACCAGCCGACGAGCTTCGACACCCCTTGTGTCTTTATCAAGGCATATCATATTATTAATATTGTCCCTTTTTTATAGTGTCATAGCTGAAGCTAAGAACCAATCAGGGGAGTATTACAAAACATTATCTTAAAAGATTTTGATACACATAAAAATATCAAAGATAGAATTCATTATATATACAAAAACCATATATTAAAATTAATACATACAAAATTGTATCTTTAAAACTTCATAAGAAATGTAAAAAAACAAGAGGGGTCCAATCATGTGACCCACTTCAATCGATTTAATTGGTAGAGACACATAAACAACAACACGTATACTTCATAATTGCCTTGTCATCTACGTAAATAAAATCTTTCTGATACTGTTCATAAATAAAATTAATCATTCAAAGTTTTAGCAATGATCTGCAAAAGATGCAATGTAAACAGACCGATTCAGGTCACTGGTTTGGTCACGTGTCTACATACAGCCAATTAGATTATGATAAACACTGTATTCTCTTATCATGTGGTTCCTAGATAGCAAAATCCTTCATCTAATAGACACGCAGCTAGCCTGCCATGTGATACCGGCTGTCGGATTGTGTCAAATAATAAAAGTGTAAATTCACTATGATCGTGTTGATTTTGTTATAGTTATCAACATTCATTTATCATGATTATACTGTATATGACACTATAGTTATACTTAAAAGGTATGTATATTGATATAATTAATACTATAGCAATTTATACACATCTCCTTAAACGGATTTAAAGTGTAATTCAACTTCTGTAGATAGTCTGAAGAACACAATTAAGAGTACTTAAATTTCATTCCTATATATTTACTTAACTGTCAAAAAGAAAAAATCTCCAGGTAGGCAAACATATTTTTTGAAGAGATGCTCAGGCTCGGTTCCTCAGGAACCGAACACACCCGAACTTAGGGGATCCGGTACTTTCGCGCTTTTTCGGAATTGAAAACGAGGTAAAAGGTCATTGTTACGTCGCCTAACAGGGTTGGTGTAATTATGCAGTCAAATTATACTGTGTTATATAGGTACCACACAAAAAGGAGAGCTTCATTGGTAATTCTCATTGCAATACAAATACTAGTGCTGTCAGGGTTGGTGAAATTCTGCAGTCAAATTCTAGTGTGTCTTATGGGTAACACACAAAAAAGAGAGCTGCGTTGCTAATTCTCATTGCAGAAAAATACTAGTGCTGTCAGGGTTGGTGTAATTCTGCCGTCAATTTCTACTGTGTTATATAGGTAACACACAAAAAAAAGAGCTACGTTGGTAGCAGAAAAATGCAAATACTAGTGCTGTCAGGGTTGGTGTAATTCTGCAGTCAAAGTGTGTTATATAGGTAACACACAAAAAGAGCTCCATTGCTCCATTGCTAATTGCCATTGCTGAAATACAAATACTAGGCCTTGCAGGCTTTTCTTCTGAATTTGCAGTCAAAGTGTACTTGTTATATACACTCAAAGAGAAGAGCTCCATTGCTCCATTGCTAGTTGTCATTGCTGAAATACAAATACTAGACCTTGCAGGCTTTTCTTCTGAATTTGCAGTCAAAGGGTATGGTGTTATATACACCCAAAGAGAAGAGCTCCATTGCTCCATTGCTGATTGTTATTGCTAAAATACAAATACTAGGCCTTGCAGGCTTTTCTTCTGAATTTGCAGTCAAAGTGTATGGTGTTATATACACCCAAAGAGAAGAGCTCTATTGCTCCATTTCCGAAATACAAATACTAGGCCTTGTAGGCTTTTCTTCTGAATTTGCAGTCAAGGTGTACAGTGTTATCAAAATGGATTTACAGCAGTACACAGAAGAGGAGCAGGAGCACCAAGCAGATGCTGCCACCATTCATGATGATAGTAATCCCTGTACGTCAACTGGTAAAGCCTATGTAAAATTACATAGTGAATTTAAGTCAGGCAAACAAAAATATAAAAGAAAAAATGAGCTGTAATCCAGGCAAAGTTATTTGCAGAAAAAAAAAATTGCCAACATGCCATTCTAAATACGCAGTGGAAAAGAAAGAATGAGGCATTCGCCTTTCTCTATGAGTGCGAGATCTGAAACTGTTACTGAGGCATCTTCTTGGAAGATCAGTCATGACCAGGCAAGACCTTGTCATTCAGACTCCAAAAGTGGTGCCCAAATACTTTTAAGTGTAAAAGCCGAGCTGGAAGAAAACAGTAAGACATTAGAGGAAAATGTATGTTCAGATTCAGAAATTACACCAATCCCTGAGGAGAGTCCATCCATGAGGGCTATGTGTAATCATGACCATTCTGATAGTGTACATGGGTACACTAAAGAAGGCCCGTTCAGCATTTCTGCAGATGTGTGCCTGAACAGTCTGAGAAGCCGTTGATACACAAATTGAGGATGCCACTTTGGAATTGGAAGGGGATGAGGGGGATATTTGTGTAGCTGACGAGAGAGCTAATGAGGATGTTTATGAGGATGATGTTGTTTGTGTAGATCCTGCACCGGTGGAAAAAGTTCTGGCACGTGACAAGAAGAAGGCCATTGTCATGCCTGGACATAAGACCAGAAAATCCACTTCTTATGTGTGGAATTATTTTTACCCAAATCCTGATAACAGTTGTGTAGCCATTTGTAGTGTATGTAAAGCCACAGTCAGTCGAGGGAGGGACCTTAACCATCTAGGAGCCTTATCCATGTTACGCCATTTGACGCGAGTTCATGGCAAGGTGGTGGGAAAATCAGAAAGTTATGCTAAAAAAATAACAACAAGCAGTCCATTATCAGCTAGGACCCTTCATTCACCTACATCCTGACGCCTGCAATCTACACCCACAACACCGTCCTCGTCAATATTCTCAGTAGCCATCAGAGTTAGTCCTGCATTCAAGTTGCTAAGGCTAGATAAATCCTCCACTATCCTGGATTCCTCAGAAGAATTCTTGAGCGTTAGTCCCACTGCTGCTGCTGCTGCTGGGGGTGAATCTTCATCGCAGCAGCAGACCAAGAAGAAGACTGCTAGTAGTTTTCAACAATTGACTGTTAAACAATCGCTGCAAGAAGAAGCAAGTATGAAAGCTGTTACCATGTCTGAAAGCGGGTCACAGACGCCATGGCGATTATGCTTGTATTAGATTTGCGTCCAATATCCACTATTAATGCAGCTGGTTTTAGACAGTTAATTGAGGTCTTTTGTCCCTGTTACCAAATTCCATCACGACACCATTTCAGTAGAAAAGCTATTCCCCACCTCTACCAGAAGGTTTGTAAAAATACTATTATTGGGCTGCAAAATGCCATTCTACCCACTGTACACTTAACCACAGATATGTGGGCAAGCAGAACTGGGCAAACTAAAGATATGTGGGTTGGTGATTCACCTTCACCAGCAGGAACAGCAGCAGCATGTACCCAAGTACGTCACATTTGTCAGAGGCAGGCTACTCTGTGTATCACTGGCTTCACTAAGAGGCATACAGCTCACAATCTGTTACAAAAACTAAGGGATGTCATTGCAACATGGCTTATCCCGCTTGGACTTTGCACTTGTGAGAGCATTACAGCTTAGTGAATTCCATCACTTTCCCTGTTTTGCTCACACAATAAACTTGGTGGTGCAGAGCTTTTTAAAAAATGACAGGGACATGCAGGAGATGCTGTCTGTGGCCCGTAAAATATCTGGACATTTCCGGCATTCAGCAACAGCATGTAGGAGATTGCAGCAGCTGCAAGAGCAATTAAATTTGCCCTGCCACCAACTGAAGCAAGAGGTGGTGACAAGGTGGAATTCCACCCTGTTTATGCTTCTGCGGATGGAGGAACAACCAAAAGCCATCCACGCTAACTCCATGCCATGACATTGGTAAAGGAGGGGGGTGTGTATTTTAGTCAAGCGCAGTGGAGAATACTTTCTGTGTTGTGCAAGGTGCTGAAACCATTCAAAGTAGTCAACTGTGAAGTGAGTTCAGACACTGCTAGCTTGAGTCAAGTGTTTGCCTTAATTAGACTTTTGGAAAAGCAACTTAAGAAGCTGAAGGAGGAGATTAAACAGAGCAATTACGCTAAGTACGTCGGACTTGTAGATCAAGTACTTTATTCGCTTCGCAAGGATCCAAGAGTTATCAAAATTTTGAAATCGGATCACTACATTTTGGCTATTGTGCTTGATCCTAGGTTTAAGAGTTATGTCTTCTCTTTGTTTCCAACCGATCCAGATCTGAAGAAATGCAAGGAGCTCCTGGTGAGCAAGATGACAGCTCAAGTGTTACGTGACAGGACGGCGTCTCCTCCTTCAGTTTCTCACTCAACTGCTACTAGGAAAAAACCTTACCAAGAGTCCCAGGGATGATGCAGATGACTCACCAAATTTTGACATCTGATCTGGTCTTTAAGAATTGACCAAAAAAACGTGACACCCCTGCCGTAACTCCACCTGATCCTACTGTCAGCATCCAAAGGATGGTGGAGGATTATTTTCACAACAGCATAGCAATAGACACATCAGACAGTCTCTTTACAAACTGGGAGGAGAAAAATGGAATTTGGAGACCCATTTACCAGCTTGCTTTGCACTGCCCAAGCTGCCCACCCTCCAGTGTGTATTCAGAAAGAGTTTTCAGCACAGCCGGGAACCTTGTCAGTGATCATAAGAGGCTACTTCCCCAAAATGTGGAAAAGATGATGTTCATAAAAATGAAATTCAAGTTCCACGAGGAAGGCCTTTCCCACCAACTGCTTTAAAATACTGAGACTTCTGTAATGGTGGATTTCAGCGATGATGGTGAGGATGATGTACACACTGATGAGGGTGAGGATGAGGCTGAGGATGATGACAACAACATCTTGCCACTGTAGAGTTAATTAACAGCACTGTTACCTTAGGTGGCTTAAGTCCATTGTTACCTTGTTTTGTGGGGGCCCAAACAAACCAAGCACTTCAGCCACAAGGAGTGGCACTTTTGTGGCTGAAGTGCTTGGTTTGTTAAAGTGTGCATGTCCTTTTTAAGATCCAACATAAGGGTGGAAGGGAGGGCCCAAGGACAATTCCATCTTGCACCACTTTTCTTTTCTGCCACTGCTGTGTGACAATGTGTCCTAGATGTGCTAGGAACTGCCGTGTGTTTGAGTCACTGCTCTGTCACTTAGCTTAGCACATGACGGTAAATAACTGTTAATGCTATAAATAGTAATATCATATTGTTTTACTTATTTTGCCAATATTTATTTAAATCTAAAACCAAAACCTTTCAGGATATTTGGACAAAACCAATAGCAAAAACAAAACTCTGGGGTCAGCGTACATCTCTAGTTTAAATTTTCCTGTTAGAAGAATATTATAACATTTAACATTTGTGTTATGTTATCACTATAGAGTGTATTTAGAGACTAATGTGCTGTGAAAAGGAGAATCTGGAAATTACACTGTTGCTATTTGAGTGACTATTTAGCATAATTTATCTAATCCATGTTGAAACATCCATAAGAGCCTCCAGGCTCAAAATAAAAAAAAATATATATATAAATTGCACATTGCCGTTTAGAAAATTATATTTGTTCTCATGTCTATCACTTTAGTTTGCCAATTAGGCAAATGTCATTACACGATGAAACACCTGTTGCCCAAACACATTATTTACTAATAATGTCCAGTTTTTACCAATAGGCATTGGTTTGATAATTTGATGACTCAAATTGGATTATCTAGCAGTGACATACTTTATAACTCGCTCAGAAGTTGTTCTATCACTTTAACACTTGCACCAAATATGCTCCATCCGTACTTATCAATGTCAATGTTAGCAAACTAAGTGCAAGCATTTGTAGACTGTCAAAGAGAGGCTGCAAGCAGCTCCTGGATATCTCCTTCACTAAGCTTAAACAAGACTTTGTGCTTTGTATAGGTCTGACATCCACAAATACAGGTTTTGTGAACACAGACCTATCCATGAATATAATTAGTAACTTTTATTTTAGGTTTAGTGGTCTATTAAATTGTAAAATAAAAAAGGTAACCAACTTTGTATTGGGCACATTGTTACTCCAAATAAGTAACTGCTTGTATACTTAGAAAAATTAGTCAAAATGATTCACATACAGCACAAAAACCTTAACCAGAGTCTAGAAACATGTGTGAAAGTCATTGTTTTAATGAAATAACCTCTTGCTCTATATGACTGGCGCAGAAGAGTATAAATAAGTGCCATAAAGCGTAGGCCCCAGGCACTCAATGTCCTTCTAAGCTTGTAAAGTTCAAATGCTATTAACCGTTTCCCATCTGAGTTGGGCTCAAATCTAATAAAAGACAATATGGTGAGGATTACTGCAGCCTTGAAGGGGTTACCTAATCTGTTGTAACAAATACTTGCTGGTCTATGTTAGAATAATTCTCTATGCATACAATAAATACCTTCACTAACATCCATGACAGCACATTAAAAAGTGCTTTCTGGTAAATCATTTGCATTAAACTGGGTAGTTGGAAATCATGCGGAAATGTTTCTTTCAGTCACTTGCTTTTACAAGCCTTTGTCTTCCACCTTTGTCATAATGGAAAATCATCCCACGTTAACCTACTGGAATATTTTAAGAGGCTGGTGAACTTTTGTGCAGTACTACAGCACAGACATTAATAAATTGCTTACTTTGCCAATTTCTGTTTAACTTTGTTATTTTTGTAATTCGAAAAATTTGTAGAATTCAACATACTACAATATATGAGTGTGTGAAATAATTTTATTACTTGTTTAAGTAATTATTTTATTTTATTATATTGACAAACATTAAAGATCCTCCTGAAAATTAAGTGATTTACGTACAAACATCCCTAATCCCAACAAACTCTTTTCTGTTAGTGCAATTGTTACTTTAGGCACATATTTGGGACTATTATATTGAAAGATGTTACATGAACTAGACAATGTAAGGGCATGTTCCCGCAAATGCGTTTTAAGCAGACCAACTAGGAGATGCATATACACCTGTCTGGACCCGTATTTTTTGCATAGGCTAGAGGGCATAGATGATTAACGAAATAATTTATTGATTTAATAAAAAAATCACTTTTCATATTGAAATTTGTTGCAATTAATATTTCTCCACCCCCAAAGGATAATAATATTATTTCCTTGAGAGTGGCAGGAGACATAATTTTATCTATCTATCTATCTATCTATCTATCTATCTATCTATCTATCTATCTATCTATCTATCTATCTATATACACACACACATATATATATATATATATATATATATATATATATATATACATATATAGCTATATATATATATATATATATATATATATATATATATATATATATATAGATAGATAGATATATGTGTATATATATATATATATATATATATATATATATATTTATTTATATCGCTATATATACATATATATACAAGGCTTACCAGTGAAATGGGCCTGCTCCCTCTCTAGTGCCTTCCTCATTTCCTGTCTCTGCCTCTACTCAAGTTCCCACAGTCAGAGCCTCCGCCCCCTTTTATCCTTTTACTTCCCCTAACATTTCCAGAAGGAGGTCTACTTCTGTTGGCCCCATAGGGGAGGGCAACATACCACCATGGCCGCTATCCGCCTTTCTACATAATACTTCTGTTGGTTGATGTGGAAGGTTTTCAGCCAGATCTCCTCCCCATCTAGGGTACCTGGTGGACTCCTGGAACACCTCCCTGTGTGCAAACAGGAGCTGCTGTAGGGCCTGTTTCCAGTTTCTCCCTTCAGAATGGACATAGACCTTCAAGTGTCCCATTAAACCTCTCACATAGCACATTGGTCTGGGGGTGGAACGGGATAGTTCTCAGAGGCCTGTTGTCCCTCTTGTCGCACAGGGTTTGCACCAATTCAACATCGGTCACTACCTCTCAGGGATAGCCTACCCTGCTAAAGATATCTACCAGAGGCTGAGCCATATGCTCTGCATCAGTGGATGACAGCTCAACTGCCTCTGGGCATCTGGTAGCGAAGTCCACCAAGGTCAGGGTAAACCTTTTCCTAGTGTAACTGGGAATGACTATGTCAATATTCACCCGGGCAAATATTTTTTAATATTGGGCAGGGGCTGTGACTCTTTCCTAATCGTAGGCATATATTGCAGGAGGCTTTGTCCTGCTTAACATCCTGAGTGACTCATTGTGAGAAAAATGTCTACAACACCTGGGACAACGTTTTCTTGGTCCCAAAGTGCTCCTGTACAAGAATGTCATGGGCCATCACTAGCAATTGTGTGGTAAGCTTGTGGTACCACTAGATGTTTTATCTCCATCCCAGAATCCTGATCAGGTGTGGGGATAATGACCCGATATAGCAGTCCTTTGTCCCACACTATATTGCTGCCTGCTGTCTCTCCTTCCCCAGTTTCAGCTGCACTTCTCAATTTGACTAGAGGGGTGAGTCCATTGGGCCTGCTTTGTGCTGCCTCCAATGAGCTCTGGTGGTTGGGAAGGGCCTAGCTGGGTCTCTCTAGACTGGGATGGTTTTTGGTTGGACCTGGGCCTGACTCTGGCTATGTGTCATGGCCTGCACAAAGTGGGTAAATAATCCCTGGCCCAAATTATTCCCCAAAATGACTGGGGAGAGTAAACAGTTCAAGATGCCCAATTCCACCATTCCAAAACCCGCTCCCAAATCTAAGAGGGCCACCTGGAAGTCTGAGAAGTGACCCTTTTAAAGTTGAAATCCTCATTTGCTGGCTTTTCAGGAGCTGAGACTTCTTTATTATGCAGGGTTCTACTAGGGTCAGAGATGCAACCCTTGGACCTTGTAGTTCCCCACCCAAACATCTTGCATATGGCCCTGCACCTTCCTAGGGCTCTGCTTTTTCCTCTAAATCCCAAGTTCACACAGTACACCCCGTCTTTGCCTCTGGCACATCAGGACAGCAGGCCTCCATCTCAAGGCCAGTCTCCTAGTCCTGAAAGGCACATTGAACAGTGGCCACTGGGGTGGATCTGTCTACTAGGAACTGGGTTCTGTTGCACAGACATTCCCTCTGATCACAGGGCTTGCTGGGATCGGTAGTTCCACAAACTAAAATAGTGTTCCACTAAATTAATTCACTTTATTACCCCAAACCCACCGCCTCGGTGTTTTGGGCACAGCCATAGGGCTTTCATCACAGGGCTGGGTACCACTAGGGTTGGCATACTTTTTTTTTTTGCTGACCCCAACTCTCTATGGAATCCAGTCCCGCACAGAACAGCTTGGCAGGGGGAACCGACACTGCGTGTTCCCTTGCTATAGTGCCATCAGCAGCGACTGGCTTGCCTAGTGCTGGTTATCTTAAAATCGGAGGACCCTTTGTTTTTTCCCCCCGAATTTTGTGACTACCAGCACTAGGCTGGCAACACAAGGTTTAATATCGTTGATATAGGGGGACTACTTGCTTGTTTTAAATTTAATTATTTATTTTTAAACTGTATTGAGTGTGTGGGTTTGGTGGCTGTAATGCCGCTGGACCCACAGGCTGCTGCAGGAGGTGACAGGTACATACGTATCCTGCAGTGTCATGTGTAGTAGAGTAGAGAGGGAAAATACACCTGTTGTACCTGAGTCATTAAGGAGAGTAAAGCATAAAAAAGGAGTAACTTTGCACTTGGGCAAAACCATGTTGCATTGGAGGGGGAAGTAAATTTAAAATGTGGGGACAAATTTATAGCTGGGGTAGGGCATGTCCTAGCCCAACTTTAAGTTGTTCTAGTTTAAAAATAAAGCTGTTCAGTATTTGTGTGCTGCATGAAAAAGCAGACAGTATTTAACTTATGTGCAAAATAATAAACTAATTTGCACCCCTTCCATTGTAACATGGTTTGCCCAATTTACTCCTTTTTTTGCTTTGCTCTCCTTAATGACTTAGGCCTGTAGAATCTTGAGATCCATTCCTTGTTGAGTACAGATGCAAGCAGAACCTATTTGCATGGAGATTTACTACTCCATGCAGATACATGCTTTAATGATTTAGGCCCTACATCTCCAACCTCTTCTCCAAATCATACTCCATCCAGCCCTCTCTGGTTGGCAAATGCCCATCGCCTTTCCTCCTCTCTGGTTTCCATATCTTAATCTGTTATCAAAGATTTCTCGAGTGCTGCCCCCACCACTGGAAGGATCTTCCTCATTATACTAGATAATCCCCTAGCCCAGTGATGGGCAAACTTTTCCAGGAGCGGGCCAAATAAAAAAGAAAAACTTTAGGCGGGCCAATATAATTTATTAAAAAACTCAAATATCGAAATATATAATACAAATATTTTGAATGGGACGGAGGGTGTTATATAGCAGTGTTACCTCTATAAGTGCAGCGATCATACAGACACAGCACTTATTTCAGCAGGTTGTTGCAGATCCGTCTTTCTGGTGAGCAACTAACTGACAACACAGCAGCCAATCGAAATCCGCCTTAGTATATGGCCCAGCCCATCTCTTCTCACATGACTTTCAGCCATTAGGGGGCGGGCAGGTGTTTGAGTGAATGACAAACGAAGTGTCCTTTTAGGAAGGAGGATGAAGTGTAATTGAGGAAATAGCTGGGAAGGCATAAAAATGAAGGTTCTGACACACAGCGTTGGCCCTAATAATTTCATCCATATTTTAATGACATTTTTTAAAATATTGGCGGGCCAGATAGAACCTCTAAGTGGGCTGGATCTGGCCCGCAGGCCGTAGTTTGCCCATCACTGCCCTAGCCTGTATAGCTTCAAACAGTCATTGAAAACTCATCTGTTTAGAAAAGGCTGCCAATCCTTCACTTAACTATTTTATCATGTAGTGTACCTCACTATCTTTCATCCTCCATCTCTCCCACTCTTGCTTCTTGCCCTCAGATCCCCTTACATTGACATACCGCGATGTGTCAACCGCTTTTCTGCCACTTTAAATTGTAAGCTCTAGTCAGCAGGGTGCTCTGTCCTGCTACTCTCAGTAACTATAACTTTTTCTCAAAAGTTACACTGCGCACCTCCTCCTTGGGCTCTCTACCCATTGACTCCACTACTCTATTGTCTTTGCACATCTTTCAGTGACTCTAAACCTGTTAGTTGCACCCACGCTAATGGGACTGCTATACCAAACAGTGTCTTATTGTTTGCCCGCAGTACGGTGCTACGGATCTCATAATAAACATTAATAATAATAATAATAATCAGAGCAATAATGTTCTATATATATATATATATATATATATATATACACAGATCAGTGTGTGCATGTATATATATATATATATATATATATATATATATATATATATATATATATATATACATATATATATATATATATATATATATATATATATATATACATATATAGATAGATGGATAGATAGATACATGCACTCCAATCAGCTGCAAAATGAAGTAACTAACATTGATTAGCTCATTACAATGCCTCCTGTTACGGAGTGGGATATACTATCCAGTAAATGTATAGTCAATTCTTGAAGTTGATGTGTTGGAAGCAGGAAAAATGGGCAAGCATAAGGATCAGAGCGACTTTGATAAGGGCCAAATTGTGATGACTGGATGACTGGGTCAGAACATCCACAAAACGGCAAGTCTTGTGGGGTGTTCCCTATATACAGTGGTTAGTATTTACCAAAAGTGATCCATGGAAGGAAAACCAGTGAACCAGAGACAGGGTCATGGACGCCAATGCTCATTGATGTGCGTATGAAGTGAATGCTAGCCCATTTGGTTTAATCCCACAGAAGACCTCTTGTAGCACAAATCACTGAAAATGCTGTCTATGATAGAAAGGTGTCAGAACAGTACATCCCAGCTTGCTGAGTTTGACTGGTCAGAGTGCCCATATTGACCCCTGTCCACCACCATAAGTGCCTACAATGTGTCACATGAGCACCAGTACAGGACTGTGGAGCAATGAAAGAAGGTGTCCTGGTCTGATGAATCACGTTATCTTTCACATCATGTGGATGGCTAAGTATCTGCTTCACTGGGGTTGATGAAGCCAAAAAGATCTGCTTTGTTTAACTGGTCGAAGCTAAGGGGAGGGGTATGTGGCAATTGGGATACCTTGCCACCTTCTACTAGAGAATAGAGTGAGGATAGAGTGGTGGTTTTCCTGGGAAACCACAGCCTATAGGTGCAGAGAGGGTTACATCTGCACGAACACACACACACACAGCACAGGAGACCAGGTGGAGCACCTGGGTCTAAGCGATCAAGGAATCAGCTAGAGTAGTGCTGGGAAGGAGGTATAAATAACTATCTTGTGTTTTGGGTGGGAGACTGGTGCCAATAAGTGGCCAGTGTCCAGTTAGGGACCTAACTGTTAAAGCCAGAGTTGAGGGCTATGGGATTTTGTTTATTGTTGTGAAAGTTTTGTTTTGTTCGCTCAAGACACTGCGAAGACTGTTTATCCATCCTGGCAAGTGAATAAACGTGAAGTGGTTCAGCTGAAACCTGTGTGAGGAGCCATCTGTTTGCACGCTTTTCACAATACATAGATAGATATATGCAGATAGATAGATATATGTAGCTATATATATATATATATATATATATATATATATATACATATTTATATATATACAAGTTAACCCGTGCATGACACTCATGCATTCTAGAAAATGTTTGTTCCCAGGGGGGATGTTAGGGTGGGGTGATTTAGGCCCCGCCCCCTTTCCGACTTCTGAGGCTGCACAGTATGTGCAGGTCCGCTCGGCAGTGACAGGCAGGGACAGTGTGCTGCCCGGTCGCTCTGATTGTGTTTAAAACACAATCCGAGCAGCTGGGCAGCACACTGTCACTGCCAAACGGACCTGCACATACTGTGCAGCCGTCGGCAGCAAACCCCTGCTAGGGGGGGGGGCGATTGCCCCGATCGCACCCCCCTGGATCCGCCACTGTATACATGTGTGTTCATGAGGTAAAATTACCTCACGAAAATGAGTTTGACCCCTCAACTCGTCAATAATGTCAGTATACCAAATTTCAGCCCTTTTTGAGGTTTTTTTCCCCACACACACTAAGAATTTAGTAGGTCAGTTAACCCGTGCATGATACTCATGCATTCTAGTCAAATCAAGCTACTTAAGGTGTTAAAAAGGTTCTTGTCATGCATTTGGGCCATAGCCCAGGCCTCAACCACCAACCACTCCCCACTGTCACCCCCGGCAACCACCAACCACTCCCAACTGTCACTTCTCCTTCAAGAAATATATATATATATTTTTTAAATCTTTATAAACACTTTTAACAATTAACAAATTAAATTAACAAATTAAAAACATCTTAGTATACCAAATTTTAGCCCTTTCTGAATTTTTTTTTACACACACACTAAGAATTTAGTAGGTCAGTGTATAACTCCGCCCAGCAGGTGGCACTGCAGCTTAGTTTTATTTATTCCACACACACACACAGACAGACTAACACACGCCACTAGACATTTATATTATAGATATATATATATATATATATATATTATCTATCTATCTATCTATCTATTTTTATATATATATATATAAGTGCTCCCTCGTTTTCTTAAGTGCCATTTTAAAGGCGGGAGCAGGTTAGCTGTGGTGCTCTGCTCTAAATATAGGGACAAGAAGGGGTATAGAAAGCAATAGAATCGTGTCATGATTGTAATGCAGTACTGTAAAGATTAGTCAGCTAGAATAGTTTGCTAATCAATTGCTTTTAATTTCAATCTTTCAGAGACTTTATATGGACTAGTGAGTAGTGGTTGTTGTTAATGCATTGCATATATAATATTAATAGCATATATATACTGAGTTAGATATTATTTTGAACTAAGTAATAATTTAGTGGAAGAAAATAGTAGCAGCAGAATCCAAAAAAACAAATACATTTATTTCTTTTAAAATGTAACGTTTTTCTAGTGAAAATTATCTTGTGTGGGGCATTGACATCTGAGATCATTTCAATCAAGCAGACACCCAAAAACTGGATGTTTGCTTGTCAGGTTTATCAGCAGCTGCATATCCACCAAAAAAACGATATATGAATATATTCTAATCTTTTCTATTTTTCAATACTTGTCAAATTGAAAGTGTCATTTAGCAACATCTATATTTAAAAAAAGGATGTTTGTGTGTGAGGATTTTCTTATGGGCATTTTTGATATTCAGTGACCACATGTTGCACATCGCAGCAGCTGCAAAAAAAAATTCAGCTGCCATGCCACCAACTGAAGCAAGCCTATTAGATAAATTAAACAACAAAAAATTTAGTGTAAGAGATGAAAATGTTGAAGCGCTATGCACACACAGAATTTTATCATTACACAGCATGCATCATGGAGAGTAAAGAGGCAGTAACAATCAGATGTCATTAGATGGACAGAGGCATCAGTAGATATTCAGACAAGTAGCCAATTGTACAGAGCTAAGTAATTTGCTGTCACTATATAAATAAATGATGATGCTAAAGCTGGATACACACTACACTGTTTTCGTCCAATAATCGGCTCAAACAGCCGACATACGACCGCTCGTTCAAAAGTCGAGTCAGTGTGTACAGGGACACGATGGTCGAAAGTCTGCCCAAATGGACGATTATCGCCTCATTTGGTTGGTCGTACCGTTAAATATTTTCATTCCAATCTCGTTTCCGCTGTGCCGTGTGTATAAACTTCCGACAGATCCACCACAATCCTCCGATACTTCCTCGACCTGGGGGACGTGTGTATGTAAATTTTTATGTCAATCCCAGTCCCACGTGGTGCGGAATCCACACATCACTGTGTTTTGTATAGATGTTTATTGCACCTGTCTGGCTGCAGACCATTACACTTGTGTAAAGCACGTGTGTTATTACCCTTTGCATCTATGTCGGCAATGTATTCATATTTACGCTTTATACACTTATACCTTTATAGCCTATTAAAGCTATATTAACCTTTATTAACTTATAATTGTGAATTACCCAGAATAAACCACACAGTGTTCAAGCAACATTTTTATTGCAAGAAAAAGGTACAAAAATTTTAACACACACAGCTGTCAGAAAGATCCGCATGAGAAGTGAGCGCGCCCAAACCAATCAGAGAGCTGAATACTGCAGAGTATTATTTTTAAGGTATTTTTAAAGGTGCTACTGGTTTGTGGCAGAACAGGTCTTGATGTCGTTTCTATTCCCTTTGATTTCTTTATCTACAAAACAAGGAAATAAAAAATGTTTATCATTTAACTTCTATATCTGTAATTTATATTCTACGACATAAATACTCTCATTTTCTCACCTTTCACACTGCTCAAGATCAGTTTATATTTTGGTCCCTGTGGCAAAATCGCAATAATATCGGGCTTAACCTCCGAGCATTCTGGAAAACAGGCGCCATTTTGGTTATTATAGCGGTACAGGTATGTGCCCAAAGCATTTACATGTCTACACATGCTCACTGAAATACCTTTGTGTAGAACTTCTTTAGTATATTTTTCTTGTTCAATTTCTCCTTGTTTGCTAACATTAGTGGTATCAGTGGTATCTAAACAGGCCTTCTCACCGTTATATCTACGTTCTAACATTAAAAATTAAGTTATAAATTAGAATTTTGCATTGCTTTATGTGACACTACATCTACGCTACATGTACACTACATCTGCTACTGACCTTTTTTAATGTTGTTGTCGTCCTGGTCCAGTACTTTGACCATCATCTCCACCTCTCTTGGGCTCATTGGATTTGCTCTTTGGTCTTCTTGAGTATCTCCATCCCCCACCTTAACTTTTCCAACATTTTTTGGTCCTTCCAGCACCATCTCTGACTCTATCTCTGTCTCCGTCTCCATCTCCATAGCTGCAACCCCCACTGACACCTTCTCCTCACCCGCAACCCCCACTGACACCTTCGCCTCACCTGCAACCCCCACTGTCACTTTCTCACTCGCCATCTTCTGACGCTCCTCGGTGCCAAACTGGTTCCTCTGTCATTTATACACACAGACATGGGCGTTTGTTTCTGCTGTGGACCAATCAGCGATGATGCACGCCGAGAATGGAGCATTCCATTACATACAAAGGGGTTTTTATTATTAGGGAATATTCATTGCATTCCACTTTAGCAGTTAAATGTTTTTCTAAATTTAATGTATATGACTAAACTTCTATTTCATAGAAATTAAGGGAGTTAACTATAGCTAAAGCTCTGCCCCTTTATGGTAATGTCTTTGGTATGTTGTACATTTCCCTGCAAATGTCGCTGCAGTGTGTACGGAATTTAAATCATTGTTCACGACAACATGGCTGGAAAAAGTCGCTAAAGGGACGTCTGCTCTTCCATTTCTCATCCTAAACAAAGCTAGTGTGTATGCAGTCCATGGACCGAGCGATCGAACCATCGATCGCATGTAAAATTGCTCGGCATAAAAAGTTGGTCGAAATTTCTGTAGTGTGTACCCAGCTTAACAGATGATGGTAGCCTGCACCCATGCTAAAAAAACTTTAAAGACTACGCACACATTACACATCTCAATGGGCAGAGCCTTCATCAGTATCCCAAGAGCAGAACTTTCATACCTTGTTTTACTTATATACTCTGTGCCGTAATGCTTTCCTTCTGAATCAAACCAGAGGACTAGTATATATTTATGGGGAGAGAGGGCTGATGAATCATTCTCCCAGGGAAAGGATCGTCTAACTCCGGGGTGAATGGGAATGTCCCTAGAATTGCAGTGGTGGTTGTCCCAAAGACTCATGTATATAAATATGGAATGTATATAAATAATATTTATATGTTCTATTAATGACGTGTAAGAGATATGTAAAACAGACAGTTCACATAGGCCAATAGTTGGCCTTCCTACACAGTGTGTATAACTGGCATTGATGCAGGTTTGGTTGCCAAAAACATCTGCCTTGACAAGACAATGCAAATGACCACATGCTGAAAAATTAAGAGGACAGAATTTAGCACTGCCAAAGAATACATGTATAGATGAAGATATGATGGCTGATTATTTTTGGAATTGAATGAGAGAAAGCAAATGGAATGATAGCAGATTTACAAAATCCTTCATTAGGACAACAGAGGACTCAACTATGGACAGCGGCATTTGTAGACATTTAAAAGATGCCTTTTTGCACAATGTTAAATGGTGCAAGTCAAGATGGCATTGTCCTTGGAATGAGGTAGATCTGTGCCGCAATGCTGCCTTCTGGATCAAACCAGGGAACTTTTATATATTTATGAGGAGAGAGGGCTGAAGAATCATTCCCCCAGGGTAAGCATCGTCCAACCCCAGGGTAAAGAGGACTGTCTGAGACTTGCAGCAGAGGTGGTCCCAAGAAGGGGTCTAGACTGTACAAAGAAGGGCACATAAAATGGTGCATTGCCTACAGCACAAAACTTATCTTAAGATCTTCACCCATATAGTTTGGAGCAGCAAAGGAAACGGGGGACATAATAGAAACTTTTAAATATATTGAGGGTTTTAACAAGGTACAGGAGGGAAACATTCTTCAAAGGAAGCAAAATATTAGAACATGAAGACATGGACTAAAACTGGAGGGGTGTAGGCTTAGAGGAAATTTGAGGAATAACTACTTCACAGAAAGGGTGGTGGATAAGTGGAATAGCTTACCATCAGAGATCGTTGAGGCTAATGCAGCAGAGCAATTTAAACATGCTTGGAATAGACATAAGGAAACCCTTACAAGGATTAAAGGATCAAATAGGCTTGAGGTTACTATAGGTTAAAAATTGGGCAGACTAGATGGGCCAAGCGGTTCTTATCTGCCGTCAAATTCTATATTTCTATGTTTCTATTTTTCTAGTCACTCTGACACCAGAATTTGCACTTGCAAATTGTTTGTCAGATTGCGGATGTGTCCTGGCTCTTGCCCTGGCAGCTGGGATGTCACTTCCTGTCCTTCGCATCCAGGCCATTGCCAGGGAAACCAGGATGCCTTTTTACACTGCCGATGTATCCCGGCTAGTTACAGGCATCCGGGGCACGTGGCTATAATTAAATTATTAATACCTCCTGAGTGGACATGGACAACTTGCTCTTGGCCCATTTTCTGATTGGTTTCTATCAGTATAACGGCAGGGAGAGCTTATACTCCCTGCTGGTTATAGTGCTTTTATCCTCCAATAGCTAACCTGCTCTCTGTGCTGAGAATATAATTGATTCCTGTTATGATCACTGGCTTGCTTTTGGACCCTGCTTGATTGCTGATTGCCCCTGACCTCTTGACTCCTATCTCTGTGTTACTGGATCCTGGTGATAAACTTTTACTACTTTGAGTTAAGATCTGGGGGTATCTGAGGACCTGTGAGTGTGTCCAACTCTACGGGAAAGGTTATAGGTGAAGACCTTACCTGCTAGTTATAAAAGCTTGTAGACAATTGGTTGCAATGAAACTGAGAAATCAACACTATGGAGTTTAAATATTTTTTGAATTGAATCAGAGAAAACAAATGCAATGATGGCAAGGTTACAAAATCTTTTATGAAGACAGTTGGCTGCAGACATTGGCTAAAATTGGTGAAAATTGGGACAGTTGTGAAGGGGGACTGGAAATGACTGGAAATTAATGTCAGTGCTATAAATAGTAATATTGGACAAAAACAGCTAAAAATTACATTAATATACCTATTTTTCATCATTTTTAAATAAATAAAGATTTAAAACCGAAACCTTTTGCGATTTTTTTGGCAAAATCTATCACAAAACCAAAACACGAAAGAATTTTAGAACAAAAACCACATCCAAAAACAAAACACAGGGGTGGTACTCTGCTGCAGCACTGCTGATGAAATAATGTAAAATTGTGGCAATAAGATATTTTTATCACCACAATAAAAATTCCTCTTACCTCTGCAATAGTTCTTTCTTTAATAAACAGATCTATAAGTGTGATGAGTGTTGCAATTTGTAACATCTTATTTAACATGAACATGGCTGGACATTGATTTGGATTTACCTCTGCTAACAGGTCATAGTCTTAAGAAATCACTGGAAGTCAGAAGTGTGGGAAAAATGTCTGGCTATGGCAATTCAATGATGTTTACAGTGGATAATCTGATAAATCAGAACTATTTGTTATGGTAGTTTAAATTGACGTTAATAAGGGTTTTTTGGAAATATACAGGCCGATTCCATTTCCAGATGATTGGATCCAAAATGGATCAAAAAGCCCAGAGTACCATTTCCTTAAGCACAGATGGTGATCATATTCTACATTTATATAAATGAAAAGACAACCAAGGATAACATCTGTATCATTACAAGGGAGTCTGGCTCTAGCCGAAGAAACATCAGAAAACCAGCAATAGCTGATTTGAACAGCTCATGGACTTGATACACACTGACATGTCTGAACCAATCAGCATTTAGAGCCTTGGAAGGGAAGCGTATTTTCTCATGTTCATCAATGATCAGTCAAGATTAGAGATGCTCACTGACCCCCGTGTTTTGGTTTTTGATCTGGATTACCGTCGTGTTTTGTTTTGGTTTTGGCTTTGCCAAACCGCCCTTGTGTGTTTTGGTTTTGTTTGGTTTTGTTTTGCAATTTTGTTTAAAAATCAATGTTTTTGGGCATAAAATAACCTAATTTAGTGCTCCACCTGTTTCTTGGATAAGTAATGTAATTCTAAAGCTAATAAATAAGGAAGAAAACAGTTTAATCCCTGGTAGGCCATCCTTAATTCTGCACACAAACCTGGTTGTCTTCCTCTTCATCTTAGCCTATTGGCAATGCAGCCATCGTTTTTGGGTGTATATTACACTCTACACTTATAGTTAAATATATGAAGAAATGGACAAAGGCAGTTTGGTTTCAGTCTCTATAGCCCCCCCCCCCTCCACTTGTAGTTGAATCGAAAAAAAGCAGCCTGCATAGACTGTAGAATTAGAATATAAAAATAAATGGACCAAGGTAGTTCGGTGGCTGTCTATGACTCCCCCCGCCCTCCACTTGTAGTTGAATAGAAAAAAAGCAGCCTGCATAGACTGTAGAATTAGAATATAAAAATAAATGGACCAAGGTAGTTCGGTGGCTGTCTATGACTCCCCCCGCCCTCCACTTGTAGTTGAATAGAAAAAAAGCAGCCTGCATAGACTATAGAATTAGAATATAAAAATAAATGGACCAAGGTAGTTTGGTGGCTGTCTATGACCCCCCTCCCCCGCCCTCCACTTGTAGTTGAATATAAAAAAAAGCAGCCTGCATAGACTGTAGAATTAGAATATAAAAAGAAATGGACCAAGGTAATTTAGGGGCTGTCTATGACTCCCCCGCCCTCCACTTGTAGTTGAATAGAAAAAAAGCAACCTGCATAGACTGTAGAATTAGATTGTAAAACTTAATGGACAAAGGCAGTTTGGTATCTGTCTGCATCAGACCCCCTCTCCACTAGGAGTAAAATAGAAAACTATTCAGCCGTTATAGAGTCTACAATATAAATAGAAATTGTGAAAGGCAATTTGGTATCTGTCTGCATCATAATCATCAAGATCATCATTAGTGCCCTCGTCGCCTACACAAATCTCCCCCTCATCCTCTTCCAATTCCAAAGTGGCATCCTCAATTGGTGTATCACTGGCTACACTCAGGCTGTTAAGGCACACATCAGCAGAACTGCTGAAAGGACCCTTCTTTATGGGTACACTGTCACTAACGGAATGCTCACGATTAGACATACCACTGTTGGATGGACTCTCCACAGAGATTGTTGTCATTTCTGATTCAGAGCATACATTATCCTCTTATGCCTTACTGTTTTCTTGCAGCTTGGCTTTGATGCGTAACAGTAGTTGTGCACCACTTTTAGACTCCAAATTACTTGGTCTTGCTTGGTCACGAGTGACCATACAAGAAGAAGGCTCTGTAACATTTTTGAATCTGCCACTAATAGAGGAAGGCGAAGGCCTCATTCTCTCTTTGCCACTGTGTGTGTAGAATGGCATGTTGGCAATTTGTTTTTTATCGGCACTTAACTTTTCCTCAGTTGCACATCTTTTTCGCTTCAACACAGTAAATATTTTTAGGGTGTGTGTTTTTTTGCCTGATTTCAAAAGACTATGTAGTTTGACATCGCGTTTCCCAGATGACGTACTGGGAACACTACCATCAGGACTGGTGACAGAACCTGGTTGCTGATTCTGCTCATATGTGGACTGCTTTGAATCCATTATAATGAGGCAAAAGCACTTGTAGTCCTACAAATTGTTTTAGATACTGCTGACAAATCTGACTTTTGACAGCCAGAAAAATTACAGTAAAACATTGGGGAATATGGGACACCCTAAAAGCTCTTGCAGTGCTAAAAAAATGTTTTATTTAGATTGCTGACAAATAGGACTTTTGACAGCCAGAAAAATTAATGCAAAATAATGGGGAGCACCCCAAAAGCATTTGGAGTGCTAAATATTATTCTTTTAGACTGCTGACAAATAGGGCTTTTGACAACCATAAAAATTAATGCTAAAGAATGGAGAACACCCCAAAAGCACTTGGAGTGCTAAATATACTTTTCTTAGACTGCTGACAAATAGGACTTTTGACAGCCATAAAAATTAATGCAAAAGAGTAGGGAATACCCCAAAAGCACTTGGGAGTGCTAAATATTATTTTTTTAACTGCTGACAAATAGGACTTTTGACAGCCAGAAAAATTAATACAAAAGAATGGGGAACACCCCAAAAGCACTTGGAGTGCTAAATATTATTTTTTTAGACTGCTGCCAAATAGGACTTTTGACAGCCAGAAAAATTAATGCAAAAGAATGGGGAACACCCCAAAAGCACTTGGAGTGCTAAATATAATTTTTTTAGACTGCTGACAAATAGGACTTTTGACAGCCATAAAAATTAATGCAAAATAATGGGGAACACCCCAAAAGCACTTGGGAGTGCTAAATATTATTATTTTTTAGACTGCTAACAAATAGGACTTTTGACAGCCAGAAAAATTAATGCAAAAGAATGGGGAACACCCCAAAAGCACTTGGAGTGCTAAATATTATTTTTTTAGACTGCTGCCAGATAGGACTTTTGACAGCCAGAAAAATTAATGCAAAAGAATGGGGAACACCCCAAAATCACTTGGAGTGCCAGATATTGAACAAAAACCCTCCTCTATCCTCCTCTTACTGCTGTAACAACTGGTATTAAGATTAGAATGGTATTGAATAGAAACAATAATGTGTCCAATTACTGCTCTGTCCCTGCGCTGATATAGCCTGTGACCCAACCCTGCTTTCTCCCTCTGTCAAATGGCAATGGATTACTGTGGAGGCTGGTATTTATGCTTTCCAAATCTCACGAGAACCGAGCTCAGAAATACGAATATGTCACAATGTCGTTTTGCCTCGATTTAGATTCCGAATGGGCGGGAGAGTATCGAGCGTGCTCGGCTCGGTACTCGGATAGGCTGAATTTGGATGAATTCAGATCTCGGGGAACTGAGCCCGCCCATCTCTAGTCAAGATACACAATAGCGTACCTGCTCCTCAGCAAGGAATAAAATATCAGAAAAACTCAAATAAAATTTTGCTCAAGAAAGAAACACATATGGCAGTGTGCCAAAGATACTACATGCAGATAATAGGACTAAATATACAAGAACTAATTATCCAAGTAATCTTGAAAGAGAATGAAATTGAGTTTTAGATTAATGTACCAGGCAACCCCAAACTGAAACCCGGTGAAGTTTCCTCTTTGATGCAAATATCAATATTATAGCTATAGTGGTGAACAAAACAATCTGTTATCTCCAAAATTGTTTGCCTATTAAAACTGCAGAGAAAAGTGAAAATAAGCCTGATTTATAGCAAATTAGAATATTCAGGAGCAAGGTCTATGTACATGTTCCAAAAGAAAAGCATACCAAGTAGAGATGAGCGCACTCGGATTTTGTGAATCAGAGCCCACCCGAACCTTTCCGATCCGAGTCGAATCCGAGACAGATCCGGGTATTGGCGCCAAATGAAAACTTGAAACCGAGGCTCTGAGTCATAATCCCGCTGTCGGATCTCGCGATACTCGGATCCTATAAATTCCTCGCTAGTCGCCGCCATCTTCACTCGGGCATTGATCAGGGTAGAGGGAGGTTGTGTTAGGTGGTCCTCTGTCCTGCTATATCTCGTGCTGTGCTGTGTTGTGCTGTTCAGTTCTGTGCTGTGCTGTGTTCTGCTCAGTGCAGTGGTGCTGTGTGCTGTGCTCTGTCAATTTTGAGTTCAGTGGTGCTGCTGGGTCCTGTGCTGTGTCCTGTTCAGTCCAGTGCTGCTGTGTCCTGTGCTCTGTGCTTCTAAGGGCATAGTTATTTCCCCATTATTCCCAAGTGTTTTAAAAAATAAAAAAAGTTATAAAAAAAAATACAAAAAAATAATTTAAAAAAAAATTAATTACAACAAAATTTGCAAAACCAATCCTGCAGTATAAGCCCATTGGTACTGCAATATTACCAAGTTCACACATTCAACAGTAAAAGTCCAGTGGTGCTGTGTGCTGTGCTTTGTCAATTTTGAGTTCAGTGGTGCTGCTGGGTCCTGTGCTGTGTCCTGTTCAGTCCAGTGGTCCAGTGGTCCTGTGTCCTGTGCTTCTAAGGGCATAGTTATTTCCCCATTATTCCCAAGTGTTTAAAAAATTTAAAAAAGTTATAAAAAAAAATACAAAAAAATAATTGAAAAAAAAATTAATTACAACAAAATTTGCAAAACCAATCCTGCAATATAAGTCCATTGGTACTATCTGCAGTATTACCAGGTTCACACATTCTGCAGTATCTTGTGCTACATATAATGGAGACCAAAAATTTGGAGAATAAAGTAGGGAAAGATCCAGACCCACTTCCTCCTAATGCTGAAGCTGCTGCCACTAGTCATGACATAGACGATGAAATGCCATCAACGTCGTCTTCCAAGCCCGATGCCCAATCTCCTAGTACAGGGCATGTAAAATCCAAAAAGCCCAAGTTCTCAAAAAAAAAGCAAAAAGAGAAACTTAAAATCATCTGAGGAGAAACGTAAAGTTGGCAATATGCCATTGACGACACGTAGTGGCAAGGAACGGCTTAGGCCCTGGCCCGTGTTCATGACTAGTGGTCCATCTTCACCCAAGGATCTTAGCCCTCTTCCTCCTCCCCCCCCCCCTACAAAAAATTGAAGAGAGTTATGCTGTCAGCAACAAAACAGCAAACAACTCTGCCTTCTAAAGAGAAATTATCATAAATCCCCAAGGCGAGTCCAAGGGTGTTGGTGGTTGTCAAGCCAGACAATGCCAGTAACATTGTGCGGGCATTAAATATGGGCAATTTCCAGCACGTCCCATGTTTTGCACACACCATTAATTTGGTGGTGCAGCATTACCTCAAGAGTGACAGGGGTGTGCAGGAGATGCTTGCGGTGGCGCGCAAAATTGCTGGACACTTTCGGCATTCAGCCAGTGCCTACCGCAGACTAGAGGCACATCAAAAAAGCATGAACCTGCCCTGCCATCACCTCAAACAAGAGGTTGTGACGCGCTGGAACTCCACCCTCTATATGCTGCAGAGGATGGAGGAGCAGCAAAAGGCCATTCAGGCCTACACAGCCACCTACGACATAGGCAAAGGAGTGGGGATGCGCCTGAGTCAAGCGCAGTGGAGACTGATTTCCGTGTTGTGCAAGGTTCTCCAGCCGTTTGAACTTGCCACACAAGAAGTCAGTTCCGACACTGCCAGCTTGAGTCAGGTCATTCCCCTGATCAGGCTGTTGCAGAAGCAGCTGGAGAAAGTGAGGGAGGAGCTGGTAAAGCATTGCGATCCAACAAAGCATGTAGCTCTTGTGGATGAAGCCCTTCGTACACTTTGCCAGGATCCGAGGGTGGTCACTCTTTTAAAGTCAGAGGAATACATTCTGGCCACCGTGCTCGATCCTCGGTTTAAAGCGTATGTTGTGTCTCTGTTTCCGGCGGACACAAGTCTACAGCGGTGCAAAGACCTTCTGGTCAGGAGATTGTCCTCTGAAGAGGACCGTGACATGCCAACAGCTCCACCCTCATTTTCTTCCACATCTATGGCTGCGAGGAAAAAGCTCAGTTTTCCTAAAAGAGCCGCTGGCGGGGATGCTGATAACATCTGGTCCGGACTGAAGGACCTGCCAACCATTGCAGACATGTCTACTGTCGCTGCATTGGATGCTGTCACAATTGAAAAAATGGTGGAGGATTATTTTTCTGACACCATCCAAATAGACATGTCAGACAGTCCATATTGTTACTGGCAGGAAAAAAAGGCAGTTTGGAAGCCCCTGTACAAACTGGCTCTATTTTACCTGAGTTGTCCCCCCTCCAGTGTGTACTCGGAAAGAGTTTTTAGTGCAGCTGGGAACCTGGTCAGTGAGCGGTGAAGGAGGTTGCTTCCTCACAACGTTGAAAAAATGATGTTTATAAAAATGAATAATCAATTCCTCAATGAAGTACAGCACTGCCCTCCAGATAGTACAGAGGGACCTGTGGTTGTGGAGTCCAGCGGGGACGAATTGATAATGTGTGAGGAGGAGGAAGTACACACTGTAGGGGGAGAGGAATCAGAGGTTGAGGATGAGGACGACATCTTTCCTCAGTAGAGCCTGTTTAGTTTGTACAGGGAGAGATGAATTGTTATTTTGGTGTGGGGGCCCAAACAAACCAATCATTTCAGCCACAGTTGTTTGGTAGGCCCTGTCGCTGAAATGATTGGTTTGTTAAAGTGTGCATGTCCTATTTCAACAACAAAAGGGTGGGTGGGAGGGGCCAAGGACAATTCCATCTTGCAACTATTTTTTTGGCATTATGTGACCATTCAACAGTCGTTTGCCATGTTCAAAAAGTAAAAGAAAATGTCAACAAGTTACAAAAATTTAATCAAAAGTTAAATGCCCTGTCATTATTTAAAACAAGAGGGTTTGACGTGCTAGAATTAGTGTAGTGTTAATATGTTATAAACACTACACTTGGAACTTGGAGGAGGTATTGTGGGCCAGGTATCAAATTTAGTACCGGGGCCACCCCACTACACAGTCCAGATTTTTTTTTTTGGAAATTCAGACCCGTGGAGGGTTTTTTATTAATTATATTGTGGTGACCACTCCTCTACGCAGTCCAGATACATTTATTGGTGCGATTCATACAAGTTCAGGGTTTTTAAATTATATTATATTATCTCTAGCTGTGCATTGAGCGTACTGAGTTGCTGTGTTTACTGTACTGTGCTGTCTCCCATTGTACTGTGATTTTGTTTGTCTCTGTACGGCGCTGCGGATGCCTTGTGGCGCCTTATAAATAAATATTAATAATAATAATAATAATAATAAATATTGTGGTGACCCACTCCTCTACGCAGTCCAGATACATTTATTGGTGCGAATCATACAAGTTCAGGGTTTTTAAATTATATTGTGGTGACCCACTCCTCTACGCAGTCCAGGTACATTTTTTGGTGCGATGGTTTTCTTATTATATTGTGGGGACCACTCCACTACGCAGTCCAGAAAGATAACTCGTTGCAACGTTTTGGACTAATAACTATATTGTGAGGTGTTCAGAATACACTGTAAATTAGTGGAAATGCTTGTTATTGAATGTTATTGAGGTTAATAATAGCGCAGGAGTGAAAATAAGCCCAAAAACTTGATTTTTGAACTTTTTATGCTTTTTTCAAAAAAAATCCAAATCCAAAACCTTAAATCCGAACCAAAACCTTTCGGTAGGTGTTTTGCGAAACAAATCCGAACCCAAAACATCACGAAAATCCGAATCCAAAACACAAAACACCAAAAGTCGCCGGTGCACATCCCTAATACCAAGTGGGAAGCTCATGCTAAACCATACACATTGCAAACTTTGTCCGGCACTGCATCAACAGCATATACGTCAGGTTTATTCCAAGTGCAAAGATACATGTACAGAACTCCAACATGTCAAAAATCAGCGGTTATGCAGTCATATATATAACTGGGGGATTTCCCATGATCTGTGTTCAGGTCATGGGAAATCCTAAAGTTATAAATATGACTTTTATGACTTAATCAGTAAGGGCTTTTCGCAACAGAAGCCCTTAGTGAGCATGTCATGTGTTGTCCCATATGTTTTTTTGGACGCTATAGATTCCTACATGGATACAGGTGAGCAATAAAGAGGGTATTATAGTGGTGTTTTATTTCAATAAAAGTATTTGTGTCTGTGTATAATTGACAGTTTCCCCTGGTACCCTACAGGTCCCAGGAGGTTCTGGGTGCCAGGGCATACATGCACTTTGGGAGGTATGTATAAATGTAAAAACATAGAATTCACAAATGTGTTTTAAGCCATAGGATATGTGGAAATACAATATGACAATACACAGGAGTATATCAGGAATACAATAATATGAATATAATTAATTTATTAGACAAATATTAATATCTGCCATGTTGAAAAATTATATATGTAGGCAGTGGTTGAAGTGAGACTGTATACGGCGGTATGCCATACTGCCACTTCTTCGTATCATCCATCTCATTCTAGCTTTTCCCTGACCACTACAACAATATTAGCAATAATAGTCCAAGCTGTATATTTACTAAACTGCGGGTTTGAAAAAGTGGAGATGTTACCTATAGCAACCAATCAGATTCTAGCTGTCATTTTGTAGAATGTACTAAATAAATGATAACTAGAATCTGATTGGTTGCTATAGGCAACATCTCCATTTTTTTCAAACCCGCAGTTTAGTAAATATACCTCCAAATGTATCTCCCTAAAGGTACAACACAGAGCACTTAACTGATCTCTGTCCGGCACTTCACTGGTCATTTTACATTAGAAACTGGCAGCACAGGGGTCAATTCTGTTGCCGAACAGAGCAGCGCCCACAAGGAAGTTTTATACAAACCTCTTCTTCTACCCGACACTGCACAGACTCCTCTGCAATTGTTATTGCTCCTACATTCTTCCAATCACTGATTAATCTTTTTGGAGCTGTCCTCCACAAATGTGCCTACCTATCAGATCGTCTTTGTAATTCTAATATCAGTCTTGTGTAGCTGCTTTTGATGAATGTGTATGCCGGGTGAGTTACAGGATAAAAACTTTGGTTTATGACACTGTAACAATTTCTAGTGTGCCGGCTCCCCCAAGTTCACAGTGCTGCATCCCAGACAGAACAAGACGTGTGAAATATCTCTGAAAATCGCCCAAGTATCCGAATCATTAATCCTGATGCCTGCATGCATCTGCGGTTTAAATGACCAACAGTATAAATCTTGGGACTGAGATGTTGGATAACCCTGCACAAATTTTCCATGTTTTGTTTAGATGAGTGGTTTCATTGCTGTTTTTCCTGCATAGTAGAACTCTCAAGGCACTGGGATCAATCATGCAGATGCTTTCATGGCTTTCAGTGTGGTTTGGATGGGTTTTGATCCATCTTGATGGCTCATCTGAATGAGGTCTTCAATCTCTTCTACGCCACATTCATATTGTCCACTTGAAAACCAGTATTTTGGTTTAAGAAATATAGCATGCTTATGTGCTTTGACATCACTAAATCATGCTAGCCATTGATAAAAGCAGGATAAACCTTTACTGGCTAACTGGAAAGATTTAAATAGTCATCTTTGGGAATTGTTTACAATAAGTCTTTTTGTCAGGCATGATGCAATATGGGACCTAAAACCTATTTTCGAGAGCCATGTTGGCAATTTAGGTTCAACTCGTCATATACTGCAACTGAGTTGCTTATGCATCTCATATTTTAACCCCTTCATGTCCACAGCACTTTAACTCTTTTATGGTCAAGCCAATCTTCTTACTAGCAACCTGTGTCAGTTACACTAGAATAAAATTGTTTTCCTTATTTAATCTCTACAGATAAATAGTAAATAGCTTGTAGTTATTTGAAAAGCATGGGAAAGCCCCTAGGTTATAAATAAACCTTTCATATGTTCAGTCTGCGGCGGTTGCTTCTGTAGCTAGAAGCAAAAGTTTGTCATCTATATGGTTTTTTTTTTTTTACCAAGCTGGTTCCTGTGAAATATTTGGGCTAATTCAAATGGGAAGAAGAAAGATTTTTGGGGCTACAACTACTTTTTTATGGACAACTACAGGTCCTGGGATGTGTTTGGGTTTTCAATTTCAAGTCTATTGGATGAAATGCTTGCAAGATTTGGATCATACAAATGAAGAACACAGATGTTGATAAGCAGTTCTGGGTTTATTAATTTTTTAATAAAAAGTTGTGGTTAAAATAATGAGTGTGTTTTCTTTTTTTTTATTTTGAGGCACTACATGGCACAGTGGGCCCTGGGTGCCAGGGCATACTGACACTTGTGGTTCCCCAAGTGCCAGCATACGCTGGCTGCCAAGAGTATGCTGATGCTTGTAGTTCTATAAGCACTAGCTTGCAGAACTAGAACTTATAATGGCAGCCTGAGCTTGCTGGGACCTGTAATTCCACAAACCAAAATAGTGTTTAGAATTAAATGAACACTTTTATTACCCCACACCCACTGCCCAGGGTTGTGGGAACAGCCCTAGTGCTTTTCAGCACGAGGCCGGGTACCCCTAGGGGAAGCAGGGGCACAGATTTTTTTGCAGACTCCAACTTCCTAGGGAATCCAGTCCCATGCTGACCAGTCTGTGGCTGGTTCTCATCATGGCAGGGAGGCCCCACACTGCGCGTTCCACTGCTATAGTGCCACCAGCTCTGACTGGCTAAGCCTAGTCCTGGTTGACGTAAAATCAGAGGGCCCCTATGATTTATGTCCCCATGATTTTGCTACTACCAGTACTATCCTGCCAGCACTTGGTTTAATCTGTTTGAGGAACGGGGGGACCATATTTTCATTTTTTCTTTTACCCTTTGTGTGTCAGTGGGTCTGGTTGCTGACAGCACAAGCTTTTAGATGTATTGGGAGGAAGGGGGGTTAGTTTAAACTTGTGTTTTTTCATTCTTTTTATAAGTGTTTTGTACCTGCAGGTCCAGCAGGCCAAACCCGCTGGCATTGCTTGTTTAATGTCACATTATAACTGTTGATGATCACAATGTCTACAATTTCAACAAGTAGGCATTATGGATGCGTCAGCATTTATCCTGTCAACATTTTTGTGTCGACAGGATAAGTGTCGGCATTTATACCGCTGGGATTTCGTACCCAACCAGAATAGAGCACACTTTTTACTGGGTTAGCGGGTGACTGTAAAGCATTCCCCACCCCCATATTTTTACACATACTTGAAGATAACAAAGTATTGTGTGCCTAATCTATGAATTTTTGTAGTATGGGTGCAGGCCACCTTCATCTCTTTACTTTCCAAAATGATTAACTCTATCCATTCCCACCACTTTCCAATGACCACTGCTTGTTAATTTAATTACAGCCATGCACCCTGGCAGCCTGTCACTAACCTGGGCGCAGTGGCAGTGTTAGGCATCCTGGTTGCCCTTGGTATAAGAGTGAGTACTTCTTTGGGACCACCTCTTCTGCAAGTCTTGGACAGTCGCCTTTACCCCGGGGTTGGACAAAGTTTACCCCTAGGAAATGATTTTTCCACACTCTCTACCACATATTTACAAGTCCCCTGGTTTGATTCAGAAGAACAGCATTAAGGTACAGATCTACCTCACTCCAAGGACAATGCCATCTTGACTTGCACCATTTAACATTGTGCCCTCTCATCATCTTTTAAATGTCTACAAATGCCTCTGTCCGTAGTTGAGTCCTCTGTTGTCCTAATGAAGGATTTTGTAAATCTGCCATCAGTCCATTTGCTTTCTCCCATTCAATTCCAAAAATAATTAGTCAGTCTATACTGTTCTCTAGCTTCATCACATAGCGTAAATCATCATCCATTATATCTCCATCTATATATCTATTCTTTGCCAGGTCCAAAATCTGTCCTTTTAATTTCTCAGAATGTGGACTTTCAATTGCATTGTCAAGACATGTTTTGGGCAATTAAATCTGCATCAATGTAAGTATTATACATTCTTACATGTGTGGGAAGGTCAACTGTCTATGTGAACTGTCTCTTTAAGATATTTCTTACACATCACTAATAGAACATATAAATGATATTTATATACATTCCATCTTTATATACATGGGTTTTGGGGACCACCTTCGCTGCAAGTCTTGGGCAGTCTCCTTTACCTCGGGAGTGGATGAAGTTCCACCCGGGTAAATGATTTTTCAGCCCTCCATCCACATAAATACAAGTCCTCTGGTTTGATTCAAAAGGGCAGCATTATGGCACATAGCATTTAAATAAAACAAGGTAATGAAAACCATGCTCCTGGCAACCAATGAATACTCTGGCAATGTATTGTGTGCCTAATCTTTGAATTTTTGTAGTATGGGTGCAGGCCACCTTCATCTCTCAGCATTCTTATTTATTTATATAGTGAAAGCAAATTAGGTATTTCTTTATAATTGGGTATCTACTTGTCTATATATCTACTTGTGCCTCTGTCCATCTAATGACATTGGATTGTTACTGCCTCTTCACTCTCCATATTGCCTGCTGTAGAAAGTTTCAAATTTAGTGAGTGTGTAGCGTTTCAAGATATTTATCTCTTCCACCTTACACTAATTTTTTGTTGTTGTTTAATTTTTCCAATTGACTTGCTTCAGTTGGTAGCATGGCAGATTTTTTTTGTTTTTGCAGCCACTGCAATCTTCTTCAAGCGGTCACTGGAGGTCGAAAATGCCCAGAAACAAACCCTGACATACAAACTCCCTTTTTAAATATAGATTTCACTGAATGACCCTTTCAAAATGAACAAGTATTGAAAAGATTAGAATATATTTTTTTTTTAGGGGGGTGTAGTTGCGTGCTGACCCTTACACACAAAGTCCTTTTATTAAATATAGATTTCACTGAATGATCCTTCCAAAATAGACAAGTATTGAAAAATATAAAAGATTACAATATAACAATATACATCCTTTTTTGAGGTGCGCAACTGCTGCTGAATCTCACACACAAACACACAGTTTTTTAAAAAAATTATTTCAGTTGTCACTGCCCCACATAAGATTACTTTCACTTGAAAAACTTTCAATTGCAAAAGAAATAAAACTGTGTTTTTTGGATTCTGCTGCTTATAGTCTGACAGCAAAAGCACACTGTTTTTCTCAAAGAAAAATATATACTAGTTAGTTCAGAATGATATCTATCTAGTCTCTATATGCTCTCTATTACTATTATATATATGGAATGCAAGGCATAAACAACAATCAGTAGCCACTACTCTGTGTAAAGTGTATTTAAGATTGAAATTAAAAGCAATTGATCAGCAAACTATTGTCAACAGAATTGCTTTACAATAATGACAAGATTGTATTGCTTTCCTGTGTCCTTGGTTTACCCATAATGCTATTTTATCAGCAGAGCACTGCAACTAACCTCCTCCCTACATGCTGTCTGTTCTAAAATGGCACTTGAGAGAACAAGGGCAGATTATATATACAAAAGATGGCAATCTAAAACTTGCAAGAGTTTTGCAAAGAAACAAAATCACAGAAATGATGTTTGGCAAGTTTGGCATGAAAAACCGAGTACAAGTCAGCTTCACTTGGATCCCCAATAATTGATTTAGTTGGATTTCAAGTAATCCGAATCTCTCATCTCTAATATATATATATATATATATATATATATATATATATATATATATATGTGTGAATGGATGTATTAAGTAACGTGTTCCTTTAGGAGGATTGCTCAAAGGGCTTACCTGGGTGCCCATGTGATGCAACAGTAGTTGCACATGCTCCATTTTTTGGACAGAACACTGTGTCTTGGGATCCAATGGTCGGTAAATCACTTTTGTTGGCTCCTGATGATGCACAGGAAACAGCCTGAGTCCTGTGCTGAGACAAGAAAGCAGTAGAACCTGGACGACAGACAGGTATAAATAAAGCCAATTGGGTGCATGAGCACTGCTGTGCTGCATCAGTAAAAACTGTTGCCTCCTGACACCTCCTTTGTGGCAGTTTCTGTATCATTAGAGAGTTCACACTTCGGTTTTCTGATACCACCAGGCAGGCAGGTGCTGCTGAATGCTGGCTTATGCTGTCTTGTGCTCCTTCCTTTAATAACACACTGCTTGTAAGGCCTGGGCAACCAATTGAAGTCCATGTAGAACTGATTTATAGTTGCCAAAATTTTAACATAGTCTCCAAAGGTGCTTTACTTAGCAGGTGAGCCAAAGTCTTCTGGTTTTACAGCAAAATCTTGTGTGCTACAATCCCCATCAGGACAGATTAACTATAAACTTTATTAATATAGCTTGATTAAGATTAACTGAATGCAGAAATGTGCATGGTTTGCTGGTGGAATTAAGACACCTCAAATATTCTGTACAGTATTCAACCGTGATTCTAATAATTTCAAACAAAAGAGTTAAAGCTACTAAAGCTATTAATAGATACTTCCCTTCCACTCCCGCTTGCAAATTTAACTAATTTGAACATTTTTAATGATTTGCATTGACTCAAATGACTCCTGATACTGTATTCTTTGGTCATTTAACCAGCTGGGATTCCAGTACAAATTTTGAATAAATAAGTATGAGTGAAGAAGATTTTGTACCTATAGATGAGAGGGTAGGTTTGGGGATCTAAATCTTTAGTGCCAGGAGGGAATGTGGCTAATACAGGCAATAATATTAACACTGAATATCTACAATAGGGCATTTATATTAATATAAAGTGACAGACTTCATAGCAGCTGCAGAACATTGCACTATTCAACTGTAGGTTTATGTGACGTGTAGAATTCCTCCGTAAAGCATTGTTTCTAACTGGGCATTGCTTCAATGAAATGTCAGTTCAAAAACCTTATTTTCTTCAGCTCAACAGATCATCAGCCTTTCAAAGGACCAAGAAAGGATTAACACTATTTTTTATTACAAAACTTGACAGCTGTAAGTAGTTTTTTGCTAAGAGAAAATATCTTTAAACATTTATTTCAGACATAGGCGTGACCCGCCTTCGTCTGTCTGATATCCATAATAGAATAAGTCTCTAAATTGCCTTCAGCCAATATATTGATTTTCTTGATTTAAAAAGCATGTATTTTTTCACATGCAAGAATTAAATTAAAATATATAATTTGTTTACACTTTCTTTTCTAATATTTTACAGTTTATATAGTCATATTTAACTGGTAGTTTTATATGCCATTAACAACATATAGAATACAATGGTGTTAATTATTTATATATAAGGGTACATACTAAGTATTTAGCCACTTAAGGACCAAAGGTGTCTCACCTAATATGACCAGACCAATTTATCCATTATACAGTGTTTTGGTTTCACCAAAAATAGATTTTTTTGTTTCACAGACTACCCCTGTGAATTTTAGCTTATTTTCAGAGTTGGGGGAAAAAGTGGACCTTCTGTTAGCACATTGGGATAAATAACCTCTTTTTTATTTAGAAATGATATGGAACTATGGTAACCATGGTTTTAAGTTCTGTTGTTCTTATGTTATAGACGTATTCACCAACTAGTGGCGGTAATAGGGATACCAAATATGTATACTTTATTTGGGAAGTGGGCTTTGTTATGGTTAATGACTGGTCTACATGAAGCAAGGGCGGTCAGTAAACCACATCACACTTCAGTTCATGGCCAGTAAATGTATGCATGGGTGCACTAAAACACAGTATACCATGGTGTGCATTTGGACCTTCTTACATAAAAGAGTTAACATTTGATCCTAAGCAATGAGTGGGTTATGTTTCTAAACGTATCCATACATACTGCAGTTCTGTGGGCCAGTTTGTTTGTTTTACCTATTTGACCTTATTTCCTGTTCACATGGAACTTAATTTAGTTGCCAA